>NW_027105356.1:357569-370287 GCF_000696795.3 Halyomorpha halys
TTTATTTCGATATTTTCTATTGTTTTAATATCGAGATGCTTTATGAGCCACAATAATCCGATATTATTTGATCAAAATGTCGATATTTTGTTTAAAAAGACTTGAAAATTGAAAATTAATATATAAATAAAATAATTTTAAAAGTGTTTGAAGTAATGTAATGTACAACATTGCTGATAATGGAAGAAGAGACAGAGATAGCATTACCTGACCAAGACCTAACAGGTTGCCGGACGAGCCCCCCTAATGACCGGGCACCTGCTACCCCAGCCCCCCCTGGCTATCGATTACAGGCAACTGATCCACTAAGCCCCCTCGGCTTACCCTTCTTTTCCTTCCAATTAACCATTCCCACCCCTTTTACTTTTTAGTGGAACATTTAAGAACTGGTAATTATCTCTTTTACATTCATAAAATTGACGCTCGCGTTTTAAATATATAGAAGTGCCTGTAATCATGAGTTTTAGAAATATTTGTTGAAAGTTGGTAATTGAGGCTTAAATACGGGTTAAGAAGGAATTATTTTCTATTCAGTTTCTTTAACTTTAATTTATCTTTTCATTCCATTTTTTATTGTAGATTATTATATTGTTTTATTTTTATTGAGAGCGTGGTACACTGTGGTAAGCCACGGTACTTCTAACTCCTAGGACACGGGCTCGAATCCTATTGTCACTATTCACTTAAAATTTATTTTAACTTACTATCGTTGTACAGGTTACGTAATTACTATATTTTTGTTGTTGTTATTTTAAATAATACTAAAACTTCTTCTCATATTTCAATTTTTGGACGAAATTCACAGATTATTACTACATCGATTACATTATTATATAAGTTCTAGTTTTTTTATTTAATTCAATAGACACTATTAACTTAAAATTTATTTTTTACTTACTGAGGCTGTAATCATAACACAAAAATAGGCAATTCTTTGCAATGTAGAATAGCCTGCATGAATTTTTTTTATAATTCATGTGGTTCTAAAATTGAATTTAAGGTAGTATAATTTATCAATAATATTGTTTTTTTTTAAAATAGTTAAAAACCATATATAATAAAAGATATGTGTGATGTCCTTGAGGATGGCTAAAACGGACTTATAAAGAATTATAGATTGTTTTTAAACTAAAATTGTTTTTTTTTTTCAAACAATAATAACCAGTCTAAAGTAAATGTAAAGATTATATATAAAAAAAATCGTAAGGTTTTCGAAACCAATGTTTCTATTGGTAAAAGTTATTACTATTTCAAATAAAAATATGAAATTACGTTCGCTCCCAAAGGTTTACGAATTTCTGGGTTAATATGGGACATTTGAGGTTAGAACTTCATAAAAACTGGTTTCTCTCTAGTGTTACACTCCGTTCTACTTTTCGATTTCTTAATCTCGTTATTCGTTCGAAAAAACCTACTTATTCCCAGAGTCTTTGGGCTCTATTTCAACTTCCATAAGGCAACAAACGGAATTAGTAACTATCATGTGCAACAGAGTATAGAAGTTGAATGTTATAACGAATGAGATGTGGGTCAAGTGTGACTCAACTCCTTCCTTACGTTTGAAGAACACTCTCGGGGCGCGGAGCTCAGAAAATTTATTTTAAAAAATAATTATAAAAAGTCTTCCTGTATGAAATATTCGTAATTATAATTAACAGATTATTACTACATCGAAATTATGTTATATATGTTCTTGATTTTTTAATAGCACAATGGACACTATTTACTTAAAATTTATTTTAACTTGAATTACTATATTGCTGTTGTTATTTGAAGTAACAATAAATTTTTTTCCTATATGAAATATTAATTATTATATTTCATGTTTTGGAAGAAATAAAGTGAAATTCATAGATTATTACTACATCGAAATTATGTTATTTAAATTCTTGAGATTTTTTTATAAATTTTAACTTACTTTAGTTGTACAGGTAACTTAATTACTATATTTTTGTTGTTATTTGAAATAATAATAAAACTTCTTCCTATATGAAATATTCATTATTATATTTCTATTTTTTGACAAAATTAACAGATTATTACTCCATCGAAATTATGTTATATATCTTCTTGTTTTTTTTATATTACAATGGACACCATTTACTAAAAAATAATTTTAACTTACTCAGGCTGTACAGGTTATAAAATTACTATATTGTTGTTGTTCTTTGAAATAATAAAATTATAAATTAAATTAATATAAATTATCAAAATAAAATTTCTTCCTATATGAAATATTCATTACTATATTTCAAATTTGGACGAAATTAATAGATTATTACTACATCGAAATTATTTTATATAAATTCTTGATTTTTTATAACACCATGGACACTATTTATTTTAACTTACTAACGCTGTACTATATTGTTATTGTTATTTGAAATAATAATAAGACTTCTTGCCATATGAAATATTTATTACTATATTTCAATTTTTGGACGAAATTATTTGAAATTTACATATTATTGCTACGTCAAAATTATATTATATAAGTACTATTTTTTTTTCTTAAATTCGATGGACACTATTTACTTAAAATTTATTTTTTACTTACTAAGATTATAATGATTACGTTATAATGTTTTTTTATTTTTAAGATTTAATTTGATCCTTTAATCTGACGTTATTTTCGATTTCGTTATTTTCTATCTTTATTATTTTATTTTTAGATATTCCCTTTTTTCGTTTCTGAGGAATTTAGACTTCTCACTTTTTGAGGACAGGAAGTACGTAACATTGTTTTTTCTAAGATAATTGAAAGTTTTTAACTTAGCGGCTTTTGAGCTTTGTTAACACATTTTAAGACGATCTTTATCGAACCAATGTTTATTTTTATTAATTCCCTTTTTTCCGTGACACAATTTACCAACCTCTTTAATATAATCTCTGATTCCTACCCATAACTTCTCAATGTCTTCGTGACCTTCACCTAAAGGTTTTAAGACTACAAATAAATTTTTTATTTAGAACGGGAATTGATTAAGAATTAAATGGTTTTTTAATTTCTCTAGATCGAAATTTTTAGGACGAGACCCGTTTTCATTTCTCTTTTTTATATTAAGTTTTTATTGAATTACTAGTTCGTGATCTAAGCCACATTCTGGCCCTCGATAAGATTTCACGTTAATTATACTATTTTGTCATCTATGTTGTACTAAGGCATGATCGAATTGATTACGCGTTTCCGAATCCGGTGATGTCCAAGTATACGGATTTCAAGAAACCATAATTAAATAAGTAACTCGAAAGTCAATTTGTCTTTGGAGTGAATAAATATTATAATTAAGAATTCTATTTGTTTATCTAAATAACTGAATGATTATTTTATTAATTAAAACATTCTTTAAAAATATACATATTTCAGATTGTAAATAATATTCTCTAAAGAAAATTTCTTAAAATAAATAATTTATGATTAACTGAATAAATGAACTGTCTACAAATTTGCATAGCTGAAGAACTCCACTGACCTCAATGTGGTCGGGGCAGGGGGTCAAGCGCATGCGCGTGCATAGTGGAATTGACAATACGGTGACAAAATTTAAATTAAATGTTTAAACATTCATTTCAATAGTGTTTTAATCCATAGATTTAAACAAAAAAAATTATTATACTAAAAAATTAACTCAGTGTATTAAAATTATTAGATTAGATTAGATTGCTATTCAGGGAGATTAACATCTTGGTTATTACGCCCTTATTAAAATTATTGATAATAGTGTTATAAAAGTCCAAGTCGTAGATTTTTAAATAATAATATAAGGATAAAAAAATAATAAAAAATATTTCGTCACAGCTAACAAAACAGAAGAATAACTAATAGAAAAATACTAAATAATTCCAATCGACATATGCCACTAGTAATAGCTCTTCACAACAAAATAAAATGTTAATGTCTTTTCAATATTTTATTTAAAGTTTTTAAAGCAAAAAATGACTCTTGAATCCAAGGATCCACTTTTTAGGACACAAATAGTACAAGAATACAAGAGGAGAAGTTATTTCACCCCAATTTTTTATTACTTCAATAATAACTATGTATAATTACTAGTATAAATTGATCAGTCTACCAATCGTACGTAGTGGGAATACAAAATGGCGGTTGCTTCAGAATGTTAAAAAACGTTAATTTTTCTTTCGGAGCACCATATCTTTTAAAATTATCAAGAACAATAAAAAAACTAAACAAAACAACATTTAAACAAGTGTAAATTTTCTAAAATATGAGCCCCAATAGAGTTATTTACTTTCAATAGTTCTCGAGATATAGCTTTTTAAAAAACAAAATTTCATAAAAAATGCACTGAAAAAACAGTAGATAGTGAATTCCTATAGAGAGATTTATATCTCAAAAACTATTCGACGTACAAATATTAAAACTCAAAATAAAGCTAATTCAATGCGTTATAACGTTGTTTATTATAGTTTTTATGATACTCGACAAAATGAATTTTCAAAATGTTGAGTTGTAGCTGTTTGGACACGAATTTTGATTTATGAAAAAATATATCTCAGGAACCTTAAGACGTACAGATGTCCGTTAGTAATAAAATTAAAGGTAGTTAATTGCACTATAATGTAGTTTATGACGTTTATCTTCGTAGGAGTAGTATTTTTATGATATTTGTCAAAATAATGTCAAAAAATGTTGATTTCTTGTTGTTCGGATACAACTTCTATATTCAAGAAAAATATCTAACGAAGTCCTATTTATAAAATTTAGGCTAACTAATGGCATGCAGATCAACTGCACATCGACTTCGACTGTTACAGCACTTACTAGACAAACGGTCTAAACGTCCAACACATTACAAAAGACTGATCTACATGACAGTAATAAGGCCAATCTGGACATATGACGTTGACCCCAAAGCTCAACTCTAACCCCCTAAGCTTTGGGGCTCCACTAAACCTTCGAATTCCTCTCGTATTCAATCCTTACAATCCAAAATTCTTCGTAAAATCCTCAATGCTCCTTACTTTGTCATAAATAAAATCATCCATAAAGACCTTAATGTTCCCTATGTAACCGATCTAGCCCGAACCAGATATCACTCCTTGCATTATAAACTCTCTAACCACTCAAACATCCTAGTTTCTAATCTTGCATCCTCTTCCATTCCTGACAATCCTCCGAGGCGCCTGAAAAGAAGATGGCCACGAGACCAGCTAATGTAAAATGTCATTAGAGTGCTACCAATGGGTAGTTTCTCTACACGCCTGTAATACTCCAATTTAACTTAGATCAGATTTACTAAATGTATTATAATGTACAGTTGTAAATAGCAATAAATAAATATTAAAAAAAAAACTTGATTATTTTTTTACATGGCTAATTTTGTCTATTAATTTTACATAATTTTCATTAAAGCAATCAAAACTGGGGTGAAATAACTAACTTTTCCCCCCACTTTTCTCTTGCGCTATGAAGAGAATCTAGAAATTTTGATCCCGTCTTTTTACAACTGGGGATATAGGACTCAAGATTTAATAGTTGCTGATTTTACAACCGGAATTACGGCTCGCATTTAAATTAGAATCCGCTATTAAATCATATCTTAGTAGTATGCAGTGAGATTCTCTACTGTAAAGCAGCTTACCTTTCCCTCATTTAATGTGTTAGCGCGGTTGCGTAATAAATCAAGGGATAACGAGGTGAAACTAGCCAAACCAGTCGGTTATAGGAATTGATACCCGTATTAATGTCTCAATAGACAGGGAAATTCCGAGAGAAATTCGTCATCTCGATTTCTAAAGGTTGTTTATCGGTTGGTTATATTTAAATTTATTTTGTAATAAATATGATGCACCTTATAAAAACAAACAAAAAATTATGTTCTTTCACTATCAATCCTTTAAATAAAATTACATTAAAAACTCAACTCACTCTCTACCGCTACTACTCAAGGGTCAAGTGTGCAGTATTTCCTAAGGAAGTACTGTTACTAGACCTACAGTTGTGCATGGAAGTGATTTGTTCAGAATCGCGCTCGACCGCCACATTATTACCCTCAGTGTACTCACTTTATAAAGCTGAATGGAAATCCCGGAGGGCTCCCGAACCCACAGGGGTGACTCAACGGCTACAGGTCACCATATCATAATTAGCACAACAGACTGTTATTTAGCTTGGGCCTCCTGTAGTAGCTTCCTCCAGGTTGCTCTGTCTTCTGCTTCAACACTCCAGTTTCGGGTCCAGAAGGACCAGAAGGAAACAGGATTTACCTTGGCCCCATTAGATAGGAACCCGCTTCTGAAATGTCTTGCCAGCCAAAGCAGCGTTGATCCTTCTGCTTATCTCCTGAGAGATATTTTTTTGGCAGTTCACTTCAGTTCCCAGGTATATGAAACAGCTCACCCTCTCGAACTTGATTGAACCTGCTTCAAATGTTCCAGTTCCTGGTCTACATCCTCCAGCTATCAAGTACTTCTTCTTGTTTTCATTAAGTACAAGATCCAGTTTTCTTGTAGTACCCTCCAGAGCAAGGAATGAATATCTCAGGCTTCGGACCGATCGGGCAATAATGTCGTTTTTTTATTTTCAAATCCTCTTTATTGATATATAATTACAATTACAAATATATGATAATACATAGTATATATACATATTACATACTGACTTTGTTTCCCGTATGGCAGTATAAGTTGAGTTACAGGGTCCGCTGAAGGCGGTTTCACATTGGTAACATCCTAGTTGGGGGCTTACATAAAATGGAGAGGGACCATTCCGGCTGGTGGTGGTGTGTTGAGTTCAAGCTGCAGAGCCCGAAGTCCTTCCCTCGGCGAGGACGTCTACTAAGGGGACAGTGCTTTGCCACCTCCCAGGTCTTGGTGGAGGGGCGATATCTCTGAAGAGCGGGTTGGCACAGGCCTTAAGCCCATCAACAAATTTGATGTGCCTTCGGCCTATATACTCCGGCACTGAGGGTAGCTGGAGTTCCTGGTGGATGGTGGTATTTCTGGCCCTCTGTAGTGTAGTTCCACGGGCAATAATGTCGAAATCGTAGGTCTACTTTAGTAACTGGACTATACTTTTAAATATAGTGGGATAGAGTTGAATACTTGACTCGCGAAGAGCCTTCTCCTCCGCAAAATTAAAAAAAAAAAAGACACGCGAGGTAATAATTGTTAGCCACAGCCGGATTCGAACAATTAGTAGCCCATTGCCTTAGGAATGGGCTACCCACTCCTACATTAAAAACTAATTTTCCATAAAATTCTCAATTATATCAGTATTGCACACAATTTTATATAAAAATTTCTATTTTATAACATCTAGATGAATTTGACTTTTGTTTTGAAAGGAAATGTTAACCTTTTAGTATTTTTTAATGATGAATTTAAATCTTAGAAAACTTTCGAATCCGAGTTTTCAACGGTTACAAAGGAAATCTACACGTTTGACAAAGTATGGCAAATTCGCGCATGTGCAAATGAGTGGATGAGTTAGTTGGATTGGCTGGGGCTAGTTGGGTTAAATTTGTGGCCGACCCGTTGAGTATTGGTTTTTGGTCACAAATCAAAGGGCGTTTGTGCTAAATCCATTCGTTTGTGTTCAGTCAGTCTTGTTTTAGAACTGCCAACAAATAAATATTTGTGCTATCTGTGTTTTAATTAATTAAAGAATTTTCCCGACATTCGGATTTAGTAATTAACTTTAGTTTAAAGTTGTATATTTTAAAATTCTACCTATTCGGTGTAAATACATTGTTTTGAATGTTGTCATTGAACTTTGGCAGTTTATTTTTTTTTTTTTTAACATAGCACAAATATATGTTTATAATAATAATAAAGGTCTAACTAACCCGAAGGTTCAATGCTGATACCACCAATCGCTTTCTGCAGACATCCTTCCAGTGATGCCTCTCCAAACCCAATTCTACTAAATCAGTTTTAACTCAATCCTCCCATCTACTTTTCGGTCTACTCCTCAGACATTTACCCGTTGGTTCAGTGTTTATTAACATTTTAGGGATCCGTTCGTTACTAAGCCCTACAACCTTACATGCCCATCTTATAGTAGGACCATTAATTCAGCGTTGTGTAATCTTCTAAATTCTCCTGTTAATTCATCCTTTTTCGGTCCGAATATTTTGCGTAATACTTTATTTTCGAAAACCTTAAGACGCTGTTCATCCCTTCCTGAGGCCACGTCTCACATCCATAAAGAACAGTGGGAAGGATAATAGTTTTGTAAATTTTAATTTTTAAGTTTTTGGATAATTAATAATTGAACAGTTTATTTTTTTAATTACAAGAGAATAACAATCGCTAGTAGTGTCTCCCCCCCCAAAAAAAAAATCCAAACAACGGCAATAACAAGAACTAAGATTGAATTATAGTTTGTGTAGTAATATTTATATAAATTTTTATCATCTACAACCTACAGTTTTAGCACTAACCAACTAATCAACTTTCCTTTGATTCTGCCTACCTTTATTTTTTATAATTAAAATCGAATTGAATAGCCTACAAAAGTCAAAACAATATTCAAGTTAAAAAGAAAACGGCAATAGGCTATTTGCTCGTAAAATTATTTTTGTCTGAAAGTAAAATACGAGTGGAAATATTGCGATTCCATGAACATTTTTCTCCACTTTTTTCATGAATGTAAAGCTCCTCTACTTTTAGCAATGAAGTAGCCATGTAAAAAAAATAATCAAGTTTTAAAAAATTAATAACTTCTGCTTCTATAAATCGATTCAAATTATTCAAATTGTTATTGATAATGTCATTCGATTATAAGAAGCGCTTAATTGTAATGAATTTTCCAGAAAATTAACTCTTAACTATTGCTCACAGCATAAGGATAATTTTCTTTTAAGGCACCTCCGGTGGATATCAGGAATTATCCTAGAAGCTAGGTTACATAGTCGTGGGTGTTTGTGTTAGGGTGGGGTTTAATTTAGAAGATAGCTCGTTCGGTTGAATCCGTTAAAGAAGGGATTTTAAGATCATTGAGATTAATTTTATCTTGAACGTGACCTGAAAAGAATTCAGAACTCAATTCGTACTAGAATCTTTATGATGACTATTCGGTATAATTTTTAATCCACTTCAATAAAGTTTTTCCAAATAAAATAATAAATTGAGTAATCCAAATAAGGCCTTATATTTTTTATTGTAGAAGTTTATTAATATAATTAAAACTTTTGTATCGAAATCAAGATGGTAACTCTAAAATTGTTTTTTTTTAAATAATTTATTTATTGTTATTTACAACTGTATACACATATATACAACAAGTAAAGTTGCTGTAGGTGACATAGTGAGATGATACAAACATGAGGAGAATCTACCCACTGATAGAACTCCAATAACATTTCTAGAGAAGATCTCGAGGCAATCTTCTTTTCAGACGCCTAGAAGGATTATTAGGTAACGAAGGAGAAGCCAGGTTAGAAACAAGTGGATTTTGGTGGTTGAGAAGTTTATCATGGAAGGAATGGTATCTGGTTCTGGCCAAATCGGCAACAAATGGAATATTGAGGTCCTGATGGATGACTTGATTTATGACAAAGTAAGGAGTATTAAGGATTTTACGAAGAATTTTGGACTGTAAGGATTGGATTTGGTTTAGTGGAGCCTCAAAGCTCAACTCCGTATGTCCAGATAGGCCTTTTATAATAGTCATGTAGATTAGTCTTTTGTAATGGATTGGCAATTTAGACCGTTTGTCTTGTAAATATTGTAATAGTCGAATCGACGAGCAGTTTCTTGTCTTTTTAGTCTACTCTAAAAATAAATTTAAAATTTTTCCGCTTTGGCAAAGTTGATCTTTAGTAGTCATTAAGAACTTCAGCAATCTAGCAAGCACTATTAGAACAAGATCACAAGGGGAGAAAAACTTTTGATATTTTACCCTGATTTTTGATTACTTTAATTAAAACTATGTATCAATAGACACTGAGTCTGCCAAGTATATTTATAGGGAGTAATAAGTGGTGGTTGTTTCAAAATGTTTAAAAACATTATTTTTTCTTTCGCAGCTCCATATCTTTAAAACTATCAACAACACAAAAAAACTTAATATAACACAATTTAAAGAAGAGTAAAGTTTCTAAAATATAAGCCCTAATAGAGCTATTTACGTTCAATAGTTCTCAAGATATAACTGCACCTTAAAAAGGACATTTCATAAAACATGCACTGAAAAATCAGTAGTTTGTGAATTTATATTGGGAAATCTATAACTCAAATATTCGAAATACAAATGTCTATTAACATTCCAATTAAAGATAAATTAATGCATTATAAAGTAGTTTATGTCGTTTATCTTTGTAAGAGTAGTAGTTTTTGTGATATTTGCCGAAATAAATCCAAAAGATCTCGATTTCTAGGTGTTCGGACATAACGTTGGATTTATGAAAAATTATATTTCAGAAACCAGGAAACTTACAGATGTCTGCTAGCGCTCAATTTAAAACTAGTTTAATTTACTATAAATTAATGTATAATGCTTATATCTGTAATAGTAGTAGCTTTCACGGCACTTGTCAGAATGAAAATACATGACATTGATTACTTGTTGCTAAGTAACCATTAAGTTAGATTAACAGGTGTAATGCCAATGTGATAATGTATGACACTTCAGTTACTCACAAAAAAATTATAATTTTCATAAATGTTTATTTATATTTTTAAAAAGTAAGTGAAATATTTCAGAATCGATTAAATTATGAGATTTCTTATGAGACTTACCATGGCGATGTCATATACTCTCTTCGTGAGGGCGAGGTTGTATCTGGTCAGCTGGCCGAAGCATACGTGCCTGAAGTCGACAACGATTTCGATTCCGTTCTGAACGATTCCTTCCAATAGGACCAAGTCCATCAACATCCCCATCCTCTTCATCATGATGGTCGGGTCGAAGTCATCAGCGGTGGGTCTTGTATGGGAGAAGATGAGGACGCGATTTCCTTCATCTGTCACCTGCGGTGTCAATCCCATGTGTCTAAAGGCAAAAAAAAAATATTCAATACTAAATGTATTTTGAATTATGAAGAAGATTGTCAGGAGCGTGTTCGAAAGAGAACAAAAATAGTTAACAAACGTAAAAAAGTTAACATTAAAAATAAAAATATAGAAATATTTATTTTGCCAAAGCTTCGCCCCACTTTGTAGTGCTTCAGCAGGGCTAAAAAGATACAAAAACATCTAAAAATATTTTGACATAGTAAGATAGTAAAATACAAAATGGTAAATTAAGGTAGGGTTAAAAATAAGTAAAAATTAAATACAGATGAAAGAAAAGGAGAAATAAAATAGTATTAATATCAAATAAACAATGATAAGAATATAAACAATTGCGCAAATTATAAGGTTAAGAATGAGCAGGAAATGTAACACGTAAAAATAAAAAATTAGATACGAGAAGAAAAAATTGACATACTAAAAGATATAAAATAAAGAAGTAAGTTGAAATTATATAAAGGTCGAGAAAGGATAAATTAATAATAATAACAATTGAGTAATGCACAAATCATGACCACCCCCACCTATTCTGTGGGGTTGCCTTATTTTTCTTCATTTATTTATTATTATTATTAATTTTATTTTAATTTATCCTTTCTTGACCTAATAATAGTATTAATCTTTAATTAATAACAATGATTCTTATTATTTATTAATTATTAACCATAATAATTAGTATCTAGTATTAATATTATTAGTATTAATCTCAACTTACTTATTTTTTTTATTTTCTCTACTTTTCCATTTTTACGTTTTATTAGTCCAGTGTTCATTTAACCTAATAGATTGCTTTTTTTTTTAATATTCTTATCATTGTATATATTATATTATACTATTTTAATTTCTTCTTTTCGTTCATTTTTATATTATTTTCTATTCACTTATTTTTATATAATTGTAACCATACCTTAATTTAATTTTTTTATTTAATTATCCTACAAAATATTTTAGTTGTATTTGTATCTTTTTAGCCCTGATAAAGGTCTACAAAGTGGTGCGATAAAATACTTGTTAACTTTTTTTTAGTTTTTTTAACCGCACCTCTAAACATCTTCATAATTTGAAATAATACGGTCAATCATATATAAACTTTTTTTAAAAAAGGTTAAATTTTAACCTTATAGTTTAAAAATAGCTTTAACTATTAATGAATGGCTAATGTTTCAAATAAAACTTATGCCCCTATCTTCATTAGATCTAAAATAAAGATCCAGAGTAGCTAATGGAAATAATAAAGCTAATGGAAGAGTATAAAAGGGAAAATAAAAAATATATAAAGTATAATTAGACGTCTAGCTGAGGAAGTTGAGATCCCGGTCTTGTAGCCTCGGAACTGCAGCAGAGCTGGTTCGAACCTGGCCTTGGGAGATGAACTTTTATTTCCGTGGTGGTACTACGAAATGAAAACTTGACCTCCCACCATGGTTAGAATAGAGTAATACCTTGTAGATAAACCTCCTGTATATATACTCACTGTATAGCAGAAATGACCAGGAAGTGTGTCATAAAAAAATATACATACTTAAGTCATAGTATCGAATATTTTCTACTATATTTACTAACTAATGTAGCAACCGCGTTTATAAGGACTGATCGGCAATGTATCATTTGGATGAACCATTGAAATAATAATAAAAAGATCGGTTTTATGCATCACAAACACTACAGACACACATAACATCTATTGAAGAATGGTGTCAAAACTGGGGAATCAAAATAAATCCTGACAAATCCCATCAGA
>NW_027105356.1:371537-373520 GCF_000696795.3 Halyomorpha halys
TATTTATTTATTAATTTATGTTGTAAAAATAAGAATTATAAGGGAAAATAGTAATAAATAAATAATAATAATAAAAAGTTGATTTTCCTTCTTTTCATCTCAATAAACCCTAAAACACAATTTTTTATCAATTTTGGAAGCAGTAACATATGCGTTCTGTTATAAAATACTATTAAAATGAAGAAGCGGCAAATAACTGAATTTACTTACATAGGACAATTAAACTGAAGAAAAATGGCTGCCATTGTTAAGGAGTCAAAGAAATATAAATAAAGTATATTATAATTTGTTATATATTTCTTTAATATGAAATAAAATCTTTATTATTATTAATTCATTTATTTTATTCTTATTTCACATCAACTTTAATTTTTTTAAATTTTATTTATTAATATTTACAACTGTACATAAAATACATCAAGTAAATTTTAATATCATAATGGTATGGTACAAGCATGTAGAGAAACTACCCATTAGTAGCACTCTAAAAAAAGTTTTACAATATAAGGTCTTGAGCCCATCTTCTTTTCAGACGCCTCAGAGGGTTGTCCAGAATGAAAGTTCAGTGATTAGGGAGTTTATGATGAAAGGATTAATATATGGTTGGGGATATATCGGTTACATAGGGAGCATTAAGGTCTTTATGGATGATTTTATTTGTGACAAAGTAAGGAGCATTGAGGATTTCGGATTGTAAGGATTGGATACGAGAGGAATTTGAAGGTTCAGTGGAGCCCCTAAGCTTAACTCCGTATGTCCAGATAGGCCTAATTATTATCATGTAGATCAGTCTTTTGTAATGTGTTGGAAGTTTGGACCGTTTGTCTAGTAAGTGCTGTAATAGTCGAAATCGACGTGATTTTTCCTGTCTTTTCAGTCTTGTGTGAGGATTCCAAGTTATTCGTTTGTCCAGATGTAGTACAAAGGTAGCGGATCTATTCGACAGGGGTAAGATCAACATTGTTAAAGTACACTGTAGGGCAGACGGCAGGTTTACGACGAAGAGTAAAGATGATTTGATGGGATTTGAAGAAATTTATTTTAATAACTCATTCTTCGAGGGCTATGATATGGGATCGGAGAGTTCGGAATACATTTAAAGAGTGTTAGGATTGGTTGGGATATCGGCTAAGTTTAATTTTAAGGAAAAAGAAAGGAGTATTTCTAAAGTGGTATTGCTGATTGTTGAGTTAATGTACTTTACTTTAACTTACTTTGGACAAATTACATTTACAACAATAATTAACTATTACGAGACTGTGTGATAGTTGAAATTTAAAACTTATTTCTAATGATGATACTTGTTTTAATAGGCTAAAATTAATATTAAAACCAAGAAATAAATTCCATGATAACTCAGTTCCAATCTTGATATTCTTCATACCATTTTGAAAAGTTGCATAGTATTTTTAATTTTTATAAAAACAAAAATTTTTACGAAGTTAGCACACTATAGATTCATTTGATGCCAATTATTAACATTCTTGAAGTGATCTTCATTAATTCAATAGGCAAAATATATTGTACGGTATGCATTCTGAATAGTTTGATGGGTCAACTCGAAGATGAATGAGCAATGAAGTAGACTGTATTGTTAGTAACATTCAGTATTGTCACAAGATATATTTTCGGGCGTATTAGTTATATAAAAATTACCAAAAACTAAATAGCAACAACTTGATATTTTTGAATTTCGCCAAAGCAAAAGGTATTGAATTACAAACAAAATGGTTGATAAATTAAAAATAATCAAATTATTAAAATTGTAGATATAATTGATTAAGGTTCGATGCCGATAACAGCAATAGTTCTCTATATGAATCAGTCCAGTGACGTCCCCCCCCCAAACCCTAATCCACAAAATCATAAATACATATATTTTTTTAAATATTTATTTATTGCTATTTACAACTGTACATTATAATACATTTAGTAAATCTGATCTAAGTTAAATTGGAGTGTTACAGGCGTGTAGAGAAACTA
>NW_027105356.1:374730-379934 GCF_000696795.3 Halyomorpha halys
AAAAAAAATAGTTCATGCATTATATGTTTTCCTTTCTACATTTGCTTACTGAATAACTTTAATTGATTTAATTTAATTTTTAATTAATAACGCATGGAGTCAATCGCTACTACAGAGTTAATCAGTGTGATAGATGCCGTCTTCACTGCAACAGCCTTTACTGTTGACGCAGTAGTCACATCAGATACTGTATGATATTGAATGTACATGCAGTAACAGTGAAGTTATTGTCACATTAAAGTATACACCGTGTACACTTTTCAGCCACTGCAATGTTGGAAACTGTATGATAGTTACCGCCATGACAGAGCTATCTCGCCGTGATCGCGAATAGTAAACCCCGTCACTATAGTGACGCTTTACGTCCACGGCAGCAACTATCATACCGTAAACTTCATGAAAGTAACACTGAATAGTATAATCTTTTTTTTTAAAAATTGGTAATTTTTATTTTACTAAATGAAAAATTAATTTTTAATTGAAATCCATAAATTATAAATTGTAGTTAATAATTATTTTCAGTCCCAACTTACATTGTTAATATTAAAACGCTTTTAAAGAGGTAAATAATTAAACATTTCATCAACAGTCTAGGGCACTGTTGATATATTTATATTCAAGAATACTATATCAGTTATAGTTATAAACAGAGTTTAACAAACAATTTCAACGCTGATAATAATAAATGCTTAACAAGTATATATTTAATGATGTTAATGTAATTAATTTATTAATTATATATTCTTTTATCTAGTTTGAGACTGATAGTTTTATTATTAATTACAAATAGATATCGAAATAGTTTTAACTTTGTTTATTAAAACATATATCCAACGTTTCGGCCTATCCGGCCATCATCAAGGACAATATAATAAAATAACAGCATTAATTATAGAATATTATATTTATAAAACCTTTCAGGCTATTATGCCTAAGTCAATTTAACACATTAAGAATAAATCTATAAAACGCAACCAATAAGGAAAAGCATATTTATTTACTAATAAATTAGTACCATTATATTTTTTATTTACTCCTATTTGTCACTACAACATTTAATTATAAATAAGTTTGGTAGCAAAGAAATATTTTTTTCCTTTATTAGTTGTGTTTTATTGGTTTATTTTATTTTGACTTATCATTGTTTAATAATTATTAATATTCTGCAAAGTTTTATAAAAAAATATGAGGCTGTGGTACTAAAATTAAGGTATGGAAATTATTATTAATACTGTTAATTAAAATTTGTAATTAAATTTGTCATTTTGTTATAATATCAAAGGTTAAAATTATTTGGATATTTTTGTTGTTAATAATAAAACTACCAGTCTCAAACAAGATTAAAAAAATATACAATTACCAAAGTAATTACACTAACATCATTAAAGATGTCCTCATTGAGCATTTATTATTATATGCATTGAAATTTTTAAAAATTCTTTGTTGAACTTTCTTTATAATTATTATTGATATGGTATTCTGGTAAAGAAATATAGCAACAGTGTTCTGTACAGTTGATGAAATGTGTAATTATTTACCTCTTTAAAAGCCATATTAAAATTGTTATCAGAGATTGAAAGTAACTGGTAATTTTTTTTAAATAAATGATTCAAATTTTATCCATTATAGTCTCAAAACCTTTTATTTCTCTTAAAAGTCCGACGTTTCGGCCAATCCGGCCATCTTCAAGAACAATCTACTTAATACAACTTTGAAACTATATAATTTAAAAAAACTATAACTCCATGCAGGCTATTCACCACAGGTCAAAAACATCAATTTCTAATTAGTCAAATATTCACTCAAAACAAAATCAAAATCATTTATCATCAGACACTATTCCTTAAAACTTTTATCACAACCTTAAAATTTTAAAAGTTTTTTGATCAGGGGAGAAAACCTGTTTTCTTTATATAGTTTTTTAAATTATATAGTTTCAAAGTTGTTTTAAGTAGATTGTCCCTGAAGATGGCCGGATTGGCCGAAACGTCGGACTTATAAGAGAAATAAAAAGGTTTTGAGACTATAATGGATAGAATTTGAATTATTTATTTTTAAAAAATTTATCAGTCTTATAAATATTGAGATTATAAGTAACTGGTAATTTTTATTTAAAACTTATGAGTTTCAATTATAAATTAAGTTTTACTTTAATTAAGAAAAAGTTACAATTTTTAACTTTAAAAAAACAACATATCTGATAGGGCTACATTTATGAGGTTTACACCATATTACTGCCATGACTGTAAATTTTTACCGTGGTACGGGTTTTACTGTTCAGACAGCACTGTCAGGACGATGATTGTTATCATGGTGGCAATTATCATACAGTTTCCAACATTTCAGTGAATGACAAGATATCTTCCGTGAAAGTACTACCTCGACAGTAAATGTCACGATGGCAAATATGTTTCATAGGTTTATTTTTAATGTGTTAAATTCACATGGGCGTAATGATCTGGAATGTTTTATCAATAAATATAAGGCTGCAATAATAAAAATAAGGTATCCAAATTAATTAATTAAAAGTTTTGATTAAATCTGTTGTTTTATTAGATTATCATTGATGATGGAAGGATCGGCTGAAACGTAACCTGAGTAACCTCGGACACGTAATATGTTTTAATAAAGAAAGTAAAACTATTTGGATATATTTTGTTATTAATAATTATATATTTAGTAATTTAAAAAAAATATGAAAGCCTGCAAATGAAGTTTTTAGGGTTGATTAATTATTTAAGTTGATTGATTTGCGTATGGGTTTATTGAAAAAGTCGTCTTACTATGATATTTCCAAAGCCTACCACACCTGTGGCCCTATGATTAATTCTTTCTAAACAGATTACCTCTGTCTCTTCTCCGTTATACAGAAAAGAATAAGTGAGATACAACGTGGAACTAGAGTAGGCACTTGAAATAGCTTTGAGCAGTATTAATCAAAGTTTATAGAAGATCTAAGTAATTTAAGTATGGCTTTGCCTACAGAGTATAAGTTCCAATTTTCAAACAAATGAAGTCAGTGAACGTATTTCAAACTGACAGTATACTTAATAGATCATACAAAGTGATATTTAAATTCACAACAGATAAATAATTTTTTTTTATCATATCTAATACAGAAAAAAATATACAATTTTAAGAAATAAGAGGAATAAAATTAAGCTTAAAAAAACGATAGCATAGTTTAAAAAATTTCTTTAACTGACCAATAATAACAAAATTCATTCTTTAAATATTATCACTCACACATTACAATAATAGCAATAAATAAATAAACGACTTCAAAACCATGAAAAATAAAAAAGATAAAAATTACGTATAATAATAGATAATAATGGAAACGTAGTCCATAAAATTCAGTGTTAGCAATGCATAAAATGTTATGCTGGGGAAACATCTGAAATTGTTAAAAACAGAATTAAATAACAAATATCAAAAACACATAAATAATTACTAGTCAAAACGAGTCTTCAAAGAATAGTTAGGGAGAATAAAAAATGGCGCTAGTTTCAAAAATTAAAAAAAAAAATTTCTGTCAGAGCTCTATATCTTTTAAAGTACCTAGAACACATCAACATCTAGTATAAAATCATTTAAAGTAGAGTAAATTTACTAAAATGTGAGCCCTAATAGCTATCTATCTATTTGCGTTCAATAGTTCCCGATATATAATTTTTTTTAAAAAGCAACACATCATAAAAAATGTACAGAAAATCAGTAGCTAGTGAATTTATTTTGGGAAATATATATTTCAGGACGCAGGACGCCATTCGACGCTTTGAAATATATTAGCACTCAAATTAAAGCTTAAATGTGATATATAGTGGTTTATGATGTTTCTCTTCGTAAGAGTAGCAGTTTTCATGATATTTTCCAAAATAAATTCACAAAATGTTTAATTTATAGTTGTTAGGATAATATTTTTGAAAATATAATAAAAGCTACAACCCTTCAAAGATACTTGTCATATAATACTTTATAGCAGGTTAATCTAGCTTTAATTTGAGTGCTTTCAGATATACTTCTAATACTTCTTGACATTAGGTTTTTCAAAAATATAAAAATTGTATCTGAAATACTAAAAATCAACATTTTTTGAAATTATTTTGTTGAATATCATAAAGAACGAAGATAAATGTCATAAACTACATTATAGTACATTTAACTAGCTCTAATTTGATTGCTAGCAGACGTATGGCTATGAACGTCGTATGGCTCCTATGATATATTTTTTCATAAATTCATAAAAAATTGTCCGGGCAACGAGAAATCAATATTTTGTGAATTTATTTTGTTTCCATGCTATTTGCTAGAATTCATTTTTTTTTTTTATTTCGAAATTGTTTAGTACAGGATTATTTTTTTTTTTTATTTATAAAGGGATTTTTATTACATACTTCATTGGAATATTATCAATGTATTATATAAACAAGTTCTGACAGATTATACGATTCTGTTTCGTACAGAAGCCTCGACTTCAATTTCAGATTCAATTCCGCTTGGAACATGTCAACATTGCTCTGTGTTTCATTGTGAACGAACGCCCGAATTATTTCTACACAATATGCAATTCCGAAAGCCTAGGGCGATACCGTATGGCTTTTGACTGCTGTTGGATTATTTATGTAGCCCTGTACTAAACCCCAAACTGAATCAAAACCAATTTATATTGAAAAATTATTTTTAAAAAAAAATTATATCTTTGACAACCAAATAATTATTTTTTTTTTTTATAAATATACATATTATTAATTTTATCAGTTATATTAATTGATTATATGACATATATATTACGTGTTTATATTCTTATTTACTTAAAATGAATTTGTTCTATTTTATGATAAAAAAAGGGAAAAAAAGGAAAGATACATTAGATTGAAAATGAAAATATGAAAAATAAAGATTAACAAAAAAAAAAAAAGTATAGAAAGAAGAAAAAATAAAATAAAAAGATAAAAGAACCAAAGCGAAGAAACAAAAAAAAAGTCATATACTATTATTATATATAGTTTACTTATTATGCCTGTATGTCGTAAGATTAAAAAAAAAAAGTCTAAGTAAATTTGAATTAGTATGCTGTATATTTTTCACTTTGCAGATTCAAAGTATTTTTTCCTTAGTTAATTAGTACTTATTTATAATATTATGCTAATTAAATAATTTTGCTTTACATGTGAGCTTGATATTTTAACTTAATTTATAAT
>NW_027105356.1:380264-391951 GCF_000696795.3 Halyomorpha halys
CACCTTCTCCACTTACACTCTGAAAAACTTTTCACTGGAATTGTAATCTTTTATATTATATAAACTAAATGATTAGTTGGAAAAACAGTGTAATGCAATTTTCAAATGATAATACACAGTTATAAATTTCAAAAGTAAACAAAAAAAAATGTATATGTTAAAATTTAGTAGTTTCAGTTGTATGGAAAGCAAAGTTGATCACTATTTGATTAAATTTTTATTCAAATGACTTAATACGAATAAGTTTTCACTACTTTTCTGAATTATTACAATAGTTTCATTTGTGAGCTTACATCATCCGTTATTCGAATAAATATAAAGTTATTCCTTATTTCGTTATGCATTATTTACTATTTTTATCCGTTTCTTACTCTAAATTAAATTAAAATCGAATTAAAAAATAAAATATTGATTGTTATTTCAAATACACTTACATTAATTTAAAATAAATTTTTAATATTGTGTTATCTAATGCAATGATACGCGACTAAATATGCAAGAAATAATTTTTTCAAGAAGACAATTAATACATGTTAATATATGTTAATAAAACACGTTTTATTCGAATTATTTTAATATGAGGAATGATTTTTATTCAAATAATTATTAAAATATAACAGATAACTGGAATAATTGATCGAAATCCATTATCTGTAATTCATGACTTATTTTAACCAAAATTGCTTGTTTTTTTTAATCGTATAATCTAATTATTTATATGAATATTAAAATAAATTTCATATCAGAATAAATGACATTAGATGTAATAAAAATTCAGTTAAATCATTATAATTATTATTATTTTGTCATTTAATATTAATCAGTAAATTATAACAAGTTAAGCAGTAATCCTAACGCAAAAAGCTGCAATTGGAGCCTCTAAAAATAATTCAAGCAATCATGTGTGCGTTTTGAGGAATCAATACTGTTTGTCTCTCGTTCCAAGTGTTTGTGCCGAGGCTTGAAGGAATCAAGTCTTCCTTCAAAACAGACCAGATGATCATTGGTTGTTTATCGATATATTTTACAGTATTCTACTATAATATTTTATTTATTTTTCTTTTAAATACTTTGGAAAGTGTACTTTTCATCCTTTAAAAAAAGGATATAGCTATCTTAAAATGTCTCTAAAACAAATGAAATGAATTTCTGTATTAGACAACTTTGACAATTAATTCTTTTCTAAAAGGTAATTTAAATAATAAAACATTTAAATATTGTGCAAGCATATTTTTTTTTTCATTGATTATTTATTATTAATGATTTTAAACTTGCTGTTTACATAATTTATTAAAGTATATTAATTAATAGTTATTAAATTTAAATTAATTATTTCATAAAATATTGTTCTTGATTCATAACAATATCAAACATCGAATCCTTAGTTTTCAAAAGGGGACATTTTCTTTATTTTTCTATTTATTTTTAATTTGAATTAAAATAATAATTTTTTTTCTATTATAAAGAGACTTCATTAAGGATACCTCACTATATCGGACACTTGCAATTACGGACAATTCTTATTAAGGAGGTATGAATCACCTTTGAAGTACCTTTGAACCCCTCTATTACGGACGAGGACACCGTTGTCGTTTTCCATCAGAACTTTTCACTCGTCTATGACGGACAAAAGTTATAAAATGCGCATTTATAAATCACGTTAACAGAAATAAATTTTAACGAACGTGAAAATTTTGTAATGGTAGTAAAATATGATTATTGAAAAAAATTATGTCCGTATTCTAAAAAAAAAGGTTTTTGCTTCTTTTTTTAATTATAAATAAATTGTGTTAATTTTTAACGAGATGTCACACATGACGATACTTTTTTGCATTTTTTTTATATTTACTTCTTATAAAAGGACACCTCATTATAACGGAAAAAATAATCTTTTTTCCCCATATTTTAAAGAATAATTTGTTCAAAAGTTACTTTTGACTTACTAATTTTTTTCTTTAATAAGTTTGTCCACATATGTTCATGAGATCGTGGCCTGAGGTCAGTAGAACTTATATTGTTCTGTCGAAACCCCACTCAACTGCTCCACGGTACGTGACCAGAAGGATTGCCCCGGAATATTATAGTATAACTCTTAAGAAAATATTTTTCTCACAACTGGATCTAGATTTACAATCTGCGTTCAAGTTCAAACAGGTTTGTTTTAATGTACTCTAATATTGCTATGTTTTGATATCTTTTGTATAAAGTTATATCCCCTCATTTTGTCCTTAAGGCCTTCCATTGTTTCACTAGAGCTTAATATCTCAATAAAGGGAATTTTAATGTCAATAAATTCAAAGTAGTACGTCATTTCTTCAAAATAAATTTTTCTACATTTTTTTTAATATCAGCTATTTTTATTTTGCAATCAAATTTCATCCATAATAAAAAAACTAATAAGGCTGTTCCGAGTAACCTACGGCAACCGAAAGGTTGAATCGGAAAAGCTACCATATAAAGGGTTAGTAGCGCCCCATGTGGCTAACAGTCAAATGTGACCAGTGAAAAGTGACCAGGCTAACGAGAGAGAGAGCCATCTTGTTTGTGTATTTTGCCAACTCAGTTCTTTTATTTTCTCTTCTTCTTCACAATCCTTGGTAATGAAAATAAGTGAGTAGAGAGACTCAGAGGTGCCCTCCCCCACCGGAGGAGAGGAGAGGGAGAGAGAGATCAGGAAATGAGGAAATTCAGGAGATAAAGAGGGAGAAGCCAGAGAATGGAGTAAGTCCACCAAATGCAACAACTAACATCTACATCATCACCAACCACCTCAATATATCTACAATTTTCTATAGTCCAGTCTTTCAAAATTTATTAACCCACCTAACCATAAATGTTTCTTTCGCCCACCTCCTACACCACTTGTAATTCATATAATAGAGTTTTATTATTATCTAGTCATGCATTATTTTTCATTTAGATACAGTCCACTCAAACCCAACCAGCCAACCAAAAGTGAAGTGTGTCTGGCAATTAAGATGAAGGCATACTTCTCTATTTGATTATAAGGTTTTATTGAAATCAGTACAATAAATTTGAAATCAACAGACCCTTTACTACAACTCTATCTGTCCAGGGGCAATCCAATTTTAAAATATTCCCATATTATTTGGAATCCTAATAAGAAAACCAATCCTTCGTTTTCTCCAGTTTTGGAAAAACACCTCCCTTTGAGGAAATTCTTCATGACTATTTATATGAAATTGATAAACTTTTAATCTAAATATTTATTATTATTTTTTTATTAAAACTCTTCTATAATATTTTTGATTGTCCTGACCTCATACAACGATTTGACATTCATGTTCCTTGTCATCAAATCATAATTTTTGCTACGATTTCTCACTAAGCTTATTAAGAATGATCCACAGTGTAAAATTATCACCAAATGATATTGCCTTCTGTCACTCGAGTTTATTCAACTAAAAAATAAGTTGTGCAGAATTTCAAATGAATTTATTAACTTTTAATGTTGTTATTTACCAGTTTGTAACCTTAGTTACCGGTAGATAAACTAAAAGAGTTAAACATAATCCTTATAATTACATTTTATTAATTTCTTTATATATATATTTTTTTAGTTATAATCTGCCACAACGTTGCTGGGTATTAAGTAATAGCAACGAATGATTACATTCATACTAAAATTTAAAAAACTAAAATAAACAGAAAGATAAATAAAATGAACTTAAAGAAACCAGGTACATGAAGAAAAAAATAAAATCTGTAAAATTTTGAACTAATGCAATAATAAAAAAAAAAATACAAAAAGTCACTGCTTTATAATTAATGTTTTATTCTATAACTTACAATATCTTTGTACCTCTATTCAATTTCGTATAATTTATTTAGTTGACTATATTACCTTTATTGTATCCACTCTTTTAATTTTATTGCATTTTATTTATCTGTTTTTTTTATTATATATTTTTATTGATATTATCATTTAATGTCTATTTATAGTTAATCTTTTTTTATTTCTATTTCTATTATAATTTATAATATTATTTTATATCGTTTACATATTCAAATGTAACGTCATTTTTCAACTGCTAAATTCCCAATTTCCACCTTCCCCTGCCCTGTTGATACCACTCAACCACCTTAAACCATTCTTTGGGTTTCCTTTTTTGTCCTTTATTTTTTACCTTTATTTTATTTTCATTTTTATTTTAGTATTTAATGTGTTTTTTATATTTCTCTTTTATTTATTTTTATTTGCTATTATTTCTCTTTTTTTTATATATCTAATTTTTGTTTTCTTTTGTTTATTTGTATTTTTTAATGTAAATTTTATTTTATTTTCATTAATTTACTTAGTTAATTTTTATACAAATTTTCTCATAGTTTTTAACTATACTACAGTTTATTTTTATTTCATGTCATCTAAGTCTCTCTGTTGCTTAACTTTTGTTTTTCCTATCTTTTTTGGTCTTAATGAAGCCCTGCAATGTGGGACAAAACGTTGGTATATAATAAATATTCATTTTCAATTTGAATTATTTTTACCGTACCTGGACCATTTTCCTTTTATTGATATTTTATTATTGACTGTTTTTTGGAGTTTATCATATTACCCGAAATGTCAAATAAAATTGATATTGTGTTTTTTTGAGTTAAGATACTGCTAATTTGGAGGTCTTAGTGTCGTCTAAGAATCTTGTGGAGAAATCACTATATTCATGGGGCAAGGGATTGGACAGAATGGGATTTGTAAGAGGGACTTGAAAGGGTTAAGCAAGCGGTGTGTGCCCAAAGCTTGAGTGTCTTTGAAGGTTCCCAAGCCCTGCTTTGACCAGACCCAATGCTCGAACAATGGCCTCCGAAAACACACAAAGAACCATTTGTTGCGCTGATTAGATTTCTGGGGCTACCTGCTCACTTTATTGTTCGCCAAATACTGTGGCTTGCCCTGTTTGAAAACCAAATTGTGTTATCCGTGCTTTCCATAGGAATCGAATAACTCATTGGAAAAAAAAGTCCGTGTCATTTTGTAGAAATTGTTGTGCCTAAGGAAAATTAGTTTATAATCCTAAAAGAAAAATCTTATGATAAGTTGCCACAGATATTTATTTACCTATACTGAACTAACCTATTTAAACTGACAAACAAAACTAGGTTACCCCTATAGAACAAGAGCCCAAAAGGAGTAAAAAGGCAGTTATCTCACCCCAATTTTTAATTACTTTAATGAAAATTATGTATGATTACTAGTCAAAATTGATGAGTCTACCAAGTACAGGTAGGGGGAATAAAAAATGGTGGCCGTTTAAAAGCAATAAAAAAATGTAATTTTTCATTTGGAGCTCTGTATCTTAAAAAGTAGGAACAACACAAGCAAACCTAAGAGAACGTCATTTAAATATGCCCCCTAAAAGAGTTATTTACGTTAAATAGTTCTCCAGATATACTTTTTTAAAAAGCAACATTTCATAAAAATGTTGTTCAGGTCGCAATGAAAGATCAGTATTAAGTGAAATTATTTTGAAAAATCTATATCTCAAAAACCATTCGACGTACAGATATCTATTAGCACTCCAATTAAAGCTAGTTCAATGAGCTATAAAGTAGTTCATTATGATTATCTTCGTAGGAGTAGCAGTTTTCATGAAATTTGCTAATATAAATTGATTTATAGTTGTTTGGACAAATTTTCATTTGCCATATTTATATTCATATGTGAATATCATAAAAACTACTACCCCTACGAAGATGAAAATCATAAACTACTTTATAGTAAGTTAAATTTCCTTTATTTTGAGTGTTGGCAGACATATGTGCGTCTTATGGATCTAGAGATATATTTTTTCAAAAATCCAACATGTTATAAGAACAGCTGAAAATTAACATTTTGTGAGTATATTTTGTCAAATATCATAAAAACTACTACTCCTACAAAGATAAACACAAACTATTTTATAGTAAATTTAACTAGCTTTAATTTGAGCGCTGGCAGACATTTGTACGTCAAATGGTTTCTGAAATAATGTTTTTCATAAATCAAATTTACTGTCCGAACAACTATAAATCAATTTATTTTAGCAAATATCATGAAAACTACTATTCCTACGAAGGTAAAGGTCATAAACTTCTGTATAGTCCATTATACTAGCTTTAATTTGAGTGCTAATAGACATCGGTACGTCACATAGTTCCTGAGATATAGATTTCTCGAAATAAATTAACTACTAATCTTTCAGTAGATTTTTAAGAAATTTTGCTTTTTAAAAAGCTATATCTCGAGAACTATTGAACGTAAATAGCTCATTTAGGGCTAATATTTCAGAAAATTTACTCTTCTTTAAATAATGTTCTCTTAGATTTTCTAGTGTTGTTGGTAGTTTTTAAGATAAAGAGCTCCGAATGAAAAATTAATGTTTTTTTAAGGTTTTGAAACAGCCGCCATTTTTTATTCCCCCTACCTATACTCGGCAGACACATCAATTTTGACTAGTAATTATACATAGTTTTCATTAAAGTAATCAAGAACTGGGGTGAGATAACTGCCTTTTTTCTTCCCGGCTCTTGTACTACTAGGAGAACTCACACATCAGATATGTTTCCTTATTTTCTTTAATTTATTTGAACTATATGCTATACATGCTGATTCGTTTAAACAATATAATATTATCAAGAATTTCTATTCAACACACACAAGTGGAAAAGCTGCATCACTGTTAGGCAAAAATTAACTATATTTTAAACTAATATTTAAAATTGCCAAGGCTACGATATTTATTTATCAATGGTTCATCATTCATGAATAAAGGTCGTATCCATGGTAATTTTCAATTATTGCTAATTTTGTCCTACAGTTAGCAAACTTCATAATGACTATAATTAAGTAACATATTACATAATAAGTAATTACGATACCCCACTAGAAAAAATCACTTCAATTTCACAGTTGACATTCTGCTATTTTTTAGCTTTTATTAACTTTTATTTATTACGAGGTGTAGATAGTTGACCGTAGATTAATGATTGGAGAGGTTTGTCAGGGAGTGCGGTCAGCAAAGAACAAGATAAATAAACAAAACCATATTTATTTATTTATGTTGTTCTTTGCTGACCGCACTCCCCGAAAAACTTCTCCAATCATTTATTTGTTTATATTTTTTTTAACTCCTTCCTGGTCATTTCTGACATAGGGTGGGAGGTTATCTACAGGGTACCATCTTATTATAACCATGGGGGTGAGTTTCGTGTGACAGCGACAGAAATAAATATCGACCCACCAACAGGATTCGAACCAGTGCCGCTGCAGTTCTCAGCTTGCCTAAGACCGTTCGTAGCTCAGGTAGTTAAGGCGCAGATATTTACAGCCTGGGAACTTGGGGTTCGAATCCAGCCTAGGCTATCGAATACTTTCATTGTTAGAACCATGATTAAACAGGTTGGTTACCTATACCCCCCCTCTCCGGATGTCATTAATGACTAGCAGGGGTTCCAAAAAAAATATTTCATAGACCTACGCCTCAACTTTCTCAGCTACAGTCACCTTGTATTAACCGTACATGAAAAGATATCCTAAGCGGACTACGAATTTTCGGTAGGTCTGAAGAAAAAGACAGTAAAAATTGGAAATCTGAAGAACTGTTATTTCAAAAAACGTTAAATTTCCTGATATGGGCAGTCTAAATATATTTTCCAATATTCTGAGCTCAAATTGTTCTGAACATTCTCGGAATATCACTGAGTAATTTGGGCAATAAAACCTATGAATTATAAATAATAGACTATTGGTTAATTCTTTAGTTAAAAATATTGTTATGTGAAGAGACTAAACAAATTTGATAAAATCTTTTTCAAGATCTCAAGTAAGTATTCCATTGCAACCAACAACAAAAATATTTTTAAAAAAGTCCTAAACCGAGTTGTTAACGTCCTTTTCGTTACAACCTGGTTAATTAAAATTTAGATAAGAGGATTGTGTAAGGTCTGATTTTCAATGATTTAAGTAAAAAAAGTTTTTATTGTTATTATTATTTATTTATTTTTTCGGCCATGACTCCCATTGGAGTCCTATACTGGCCTAACCATGGTTGGGGGTCAAAGTTCTTCATTTTGTGGGACCGCCACGCAATGAAAAAAGTCGACGTCACAGGCCGGATTCGAACCGGCACCGCAAATAGACATCAAATTGGTAAGACTGTGTCTTAACCACTGAGCTATGGGGGGCCCTATTATTATTATACCGAATGAAATATACTATTATTAAATGATAAGGGGATGTACTTACATTACCCTGAAGGAGGTCTGGAATGGCTGGCTGAGAGGATCCCTTCTTGTGAATACTTCTGGAACTAGGATACCTCTGCAGAAGTACAGGTCCAGTGCCTCTTTAGTTCGCTCGATTGAATTCTTGCACTGGATGAGAAAGTTCTCCAGCCAATCGTCCACCTTTACCGATAGCCACTCTAGAAAAAGTTAGGAAAAAATTCCATCAGATTTACAACCCTTTATAAAACTATAGAGGATTTTTTCCTCCAAGTATATAATATAATCTTATTTTAAATTATAATCAATATAGACATTGAATTCCATTGTGTATTTTAAAAAAATATTAGCTTGTGAATATAATGTACATATAAAGAGTGTTTATATGGAAACTATGATGAGTGTGTAAGACTAAAACATCTGTCACATATGTCCAAACATTAATTTTTTTTTAAATTATTTTTATAGGGTTATGAAATTCAAATGAAGTGCAACATAATAAAATCGTTTTAAACAAACAAAAAGTTCATTTTAGTCTCAAAAAATCTATAATTTATTGTAGAAAGATAGTCCGGGGGGCAGTCAATAAAGGTACTGAAATAGTATAAAAAAACTATTTATTAATAACCAAAAGATTATTAATAACCAATCTGGACGTACGGAATTAAGCTTAGTCGCTACACTAAATCTACGAATTCATCTCGTATCTACCTTCGTATAATCCTCAATGCTTCTTACTTTGCCACACCACCAAAACTCACTAGTTTCTAACCTTGCTTCCTCTTCTATTCCTGACAATCTTCCGAAGTACTTGAAAAGAAGATGGCCTAGAGACCTAGTTTCTCCACATGCCTGTATTACAACATTATAATCATACATCAAATTTATTATCCTCCGAGGCGCCTGAAAAGAAGATGGCCACGAGACCAGCTAATGTTCTTCGAATGCTACCAATGGGTAGTTTCTTTACACGCCTGTAACACTCCAATTTAACTTAGATCAGATTTACTAAATGTATTATAACGTACAGTTGTAAATAGCAATAAATGAATATTAAAAAAAAAATTACTAGATGTATTTTTATGTAAAGTTGTAAATGTCAATAAATAAATTTTAAAAAAAAGAACGATTTATGGAAATTTATTTATATTGATGTCTTTTTATTTTTGAATTTTTAGATATTTTATGGAATTTCAAAGTTTTATTTCTGCATAATGTATATTTCTACAAACGTACCCTAATGCCATAGTGTTTCGTGAATAGGCTATAATTTGGCATAATTAAAATTTGTTTTTGATACTCTAATTGCCTTTTTTTGTGAATTAAAACTCATAAATAGTAAAAATCAAATAAAACGATTTTTCAATTTTTTTTTCAGATTTTATCAAATATTTGGATTATTATTAAAGTTATTTTATTAATGATTTTTTTTTATTAGCTATATCTTATTCTCATTGAGTTTGACAGAGATTAAATTCTAATTTTTGAATAAATCTTTCAATAAGCTAGTTTTACCCTTGCTCATTTTAAATAATTTATCATTATGAATTCTTAATAATAATAATAAAATAGATAAATATGAAGCAATATAGTTATCTAAAGGACGAACTGAGACAGCAATTTACTGACTGGAAAATCGGAGACAGGGGAGCGTACCCGACCTCAATTATGTGTACTAAGGTTTGTTGCATTTTATTAAACTATTATATATATATTTTTAATTTATTTTATTTATATGATATTTTGCCCATAATTCTTTTTAAACTCCTGTTTCTAAATCCCATCAAATCACCTTTACCCTTCGTCGTAAACCTGGATATATGGAGTTGAGCATTGGGGCTCCACTAAACCTTCGAATTCCTTGGGTATCCAATCATTGCAATCCAAAATCTTTTGTAAAATCCTCAATGCTCCTTACTTTGTCACAAATAAAATCATACATAAAAACCTTAATGTTCCATATGTAACTGATCTAACCCGAACCAGATATCACTCCTTCCATTACAAACTCCCATACCACCCAAACACACTAGTTTCTAACCTTGCCTCTTCTTTCATTCCTGACAATCCTCCGAGGCCCCTGAAAATAATATGGCCACGAGACTTGCTAATGTAAAACGTTCTTCGAGTGCTACCAATGGGTAGTTTCTCTACACGCATGAGAAACTACCCCTCTACACGCATGTAACAATCCAATTTAACTGAGATCAGATTTACTAAATGTATTATAATGAGCAGTTGTAAATAACAATAAATAAACTTTTAAAAAACTCCTTTTTCATTTCTATATTAATTAAAATATTAAAGGTATTTTTAACTGAATTCTATTGGAATGCCAACTTTAAAATAATATCAAAGACTAAAAGATAAAAAGGTATTTGTTGAAACTGAAGAAAAGACCATCTGATTTAGCCAGAACATAAACTCCGACTCTCAATTTTATTCCTATTTTTCATTTTCTAATTACTATGATCGTTTTTCTTGAGAGGGCGCTCGAGCGCTAAGTGCAATGAAGGTTTTCTGAGAAACTTTTCAATAAGATCAGTAAGAGAAGTTGAGCTCCAGTTTAGACCATTGTCTCTTTTTTCTTTTGACGTCACAGGGAAATTAAAAAAAAAAGAAGAAAATTTCCAGCTCCGATCGGAAAAGCTGAAAAACAACTTTTTAAAAGAAACTTTAGTTGTGAATGCAGCTGTTGATTCTGTCTCAGAAGTGAAATAGACGATTCAAATGTTTTATCCTTTGGTTACCCTTGATCAAACAAACAGAACTTTCTCCTGATTTTTTTTTATATTTTATAATTTTCTGAATTCGAAGAAATTTAGTTGTATTTGATTCCGTGTGTATCTTCATTCAAAGTTCATTTTTTTATATCGCGCTCTAGCAGCATTGTGGATTAGCTAAAAATTAAATTTAATATACAAACTTGTGGAAACTTTTGATAACATTAATTTTGTATATAATATTTATCGTCATAAAATCCCTAGTATTCTATTTATAAAGAAAAAATGAAAGTTCCCTGGCATCAAAGGTAAAGATAAACGAAGTAAACTATTTAAGTAATTAATATTTAAATCACTAATATACATATATAGTTTAAATATGGGAGTGAAATAGCTCAGTGATAAGGTACTGTACTACTAACTCCCGGAACTCAGGACTCGGGTTCGAATCCCGTTGTGGGAGATAATTATTTTATGTGTTTTTGAAGCCCTGCAGATAAGTGGAAAATAAGCTGCCGTTCAAGCATGGTTTTGTCCAAATCATCTCCTTGCACAACTGTTGGTATTGTAACAGTACTTCCTTTCAATCGAGTGGATAAAAAAAAAACTTTTTGATGTGACAACGTCTTATAAATTAGATTGCAGGATGCATGTAGGCAAAAGTGTAGCGTAACGGAAATAGAATGGGCGTGGCTTAGTAGTATAGTAGTGGGGTAATTGAGGTTATAAATAGATACTGGAAGT
>NW_027105356.1:392126-408286 GCF_000696795.3 Halyomorpha halys
ATAGATACTGGAAGTCATGTAGGCAAAAGTGTAGCGTACCGGAGAGTGCGGTGGTGGGGGTAATTGAGGTCGCAAAAATTCCTATTTTGATTTGTGGTGACTTTAACGTCAATGTACAATCAAATAATGCATTTACGAAATTTATGAAGAGAAAACTCAATTTGGATTGTATGTCAAATACAAATAGTGCAACAACATTAGGAGGGACAGTGATTGACTTGACATTTTCCAGGCATATTACAGCCGAATTGATGCCACTCATCTCATAATTCTCGTACCATCGTCCGATTATGAACAGAAAAATGAAAATAAATTGTTAAATATAAACATCATTTGTAAAGGAAAATAAATATCTTGATTCAAATATTGTGTGTCTATTTTATTAATATTATTATTCCAATATTTAGCGTAAAGTTGTCACGTCAGGCGCGTTTCGGAAACCCACACATTTTTTTTCTCAAATGTTCGCTTGTATACTCCTTGGATTGTCTAGTAATATTACCTCACTTTTGACCTGTCATGGTTTGTAGTGGTACATTTTTTTTTAGAACATTTATAAATTTACCGTTTTACAAATTTAGCTAAATCCTTTTTTAGTTATATAAATAAATCAGTAAAACTACAACCCATGAAAAGTAAAGAGAGAAGAACATTTTAAAGAAGTACTGTTACTATGATCAACGGTTGTGTAATGAGTTGATTTGGTTAAGATCATGCTCGACTGTCACCTTTTTCCCTAATTAAGGGTACTTACTCATTTTATAAGCCTTCACGGGTTCACGTGGAGGCCTCTCAACCCCAATTTTTTATATCAAAAGTATTCAAGTTAGTAAATGATTGAAGTAAAATCTAAATTAACCTTTGAATATTTAAAGTATACTTTTTTTGCTTTGCTTTTACAGAAATTGGCCCTGTAAAATTAAAGTTTTACTAAAATGAAAAACGTTTTAATTTTTGTATAAAAAACACTAAATTTGAAAAAAATAAATAGCATTGGCCCTTTTAAAACCAATTTACGTTTCTGTAAATTTTGTGTTTTTAATAAGACTTGTAATGTAATTTTTTTTTAATACAATATATCTGAAGCTATAAAATAGTTAACTTTTATAAATGCACTAATTTCTGATTTTCACGGTTAGTAAGATTCTGTATTCTTTAAAAGTATTACAGTATTATAATATACTACACTGTATAGTGATAATGCTGTATTATAGAGTATAACTCAGTTTATTACTCTATATTATAGAATATTATATTATACTCTAGAGAGTACGAACGCAATATATCAGCTCGGAAAGGTATAGGCCGGACCAATTCGAGTAATGGGGAGCCCGAAGCAAAGTCAGCAAATTCTTTATTTAGGGGAGTCCCCTCTTGTATTGACAATCGGAGATGTAGCCGACCATCTATCTGTAGATCTAAGGTTAGTAAGGGTTGGGATGTCAACTTCTCCGTCCACTCTTTCCAGTAAACTTCCACTCCAGAAAGGGGGAGAAAACGCTCCAAAACTAACTAAACCCTTGTAAGAAACTTACATAACATTTTATAAAGCGTATTCATAAAGAACCTGATTGCATTTATACAATGTGTGAAAATACAAAAAAAAAAAAAAAAAGAAATTATAAATTTTAAAGTTTAAAAAGTCATATTAGTTTTTAAATTATTTTTTTTCTTGAAGAAATTACCCTATTGTAACGTCTGAACAAAGTTTCGGGCATTTTGTACAATATCCAATTCATGATTCAACAAATACAAAATTATGAATTACAACATCTTTAAAATTTTATAACGTCAATTTCTAACACAAAATATAAAAGAAATGATTTTTTTTTTTTTTATTATTCTTGGAGTACCTCCCTTTTGAACAATATTTAGGTTCAACAATACATTAGCCAAAAACAGTGTGGCCTCGCGTACACACTACATATACGGTAATTACATAGTGAGTAGTTTTTAAGAACCATAAAAACAAAAAAAATAAACAGGCTCATAGAAAAAATATATAAATAAAATAAAAAATGTAGTTTCAATATCTATAAATGATATATGCCTATGTTAAACATAATATTTATTCATACGAGGAGATGTTTAGAGGTGAGGTCAGTGAAGAACATAAATTAGTAAAACTTATTTATTTCAAGCCAGAATTTCAAGACTTCGCATGGGCTAAAGACCATAAATAAATTAAAAACTATAATAAATAAAAGGAATTTAGGAATCATTAGATTATAAGAAAACAACTAACATTATTGAAAGACATGTATAGTGTATTATAAAACAAAATACTGTACTATACAATACTATTTTCTATCTATAATGTTAATTGATTTCCTATTTTCTAATCATTCTGTAATTCCTCGTGTTCATTATGGTTGTTATCTTGTTTTTTGTTCTGAGCTCTGATGAAAGCTTAAGTTCAGCCCGAAACTTTGCCACTGATAAATAAGTTCTTACTGACCGCACCCCCAATCATCTCCTCATTCATGTATATCCACCTTCAACCATATATATATTATACACGATCAATTATCTATTCTTCATTATAAGTGAAGAAGATGGTCAGGGAGTGCGGTCAGCAAATCAACAATCATTTATTCTTTCCGACGTTTTGACCTGAATTTCAGGTCTTCAGCAGGGTTAAGAATCAAAAAGATATAACAACCATTATTCAGAGGAACATATAAATCTACTTCCATGGATATTAATCAACTATTTTATTTTAATATATAAGAAGATGGTCAGGGTTGCGGTCAAAGGAGAAACAAAAATAGTTTACAACTATTTATTTTCCTGTATAGGAAGATGGTCAGGGTTGCGGTCAAAGGAGAAACAAAAATAGTTTACAACTATTTATTTTCCGACGTTTCGCCCCACTTTGCATGGTTTCATCAGGGCTGTTCAAAGCGAACAGATGAACAAGGTGAACAATATTTTATTTTAAATTCATTATTATGTGCATATCCTAATTTGTTGGTTTATTATTTATTTTAATTTTAATGTTAATCTATTTTTTTAATCTATGATGAACTAATGAAATTCAGGTTTAAACTTCAGTGCGAATAAATATATTTTTTTATTATTTGTGTTGATTTTCTGACCACACCCCCAATCATCTTCTTCACACGTTAATCTGCGATTAACTATCAAAACTTCATTAATCTTCATTATAATGTTTATTCGATCCGGTGAAGGAAAAGGTTGTTGAGCAGTTTGATTTAATCTAAGAAACGGTTGGTGCAGAGAATGGAGTTCCAGTGAGTGGCTAGAAGTTAGAAGGGTGGGATCTGGTCGTATAGGATTGGACAATATATGGTATTGAAATTAAAATCAATTTGACCGTTTTTTTTTTATATATATATAAATCTCCGTTATGTATGTATTTTTTTATAAGTCTCTTCCCGCAGTCCTGTAACTGGTGCGAAACCCGGGAAAGAGCCCATAAGTTGAAATAAAAAATAAAAATATTTTCAAAAAAATACCTAAAAATAGATGTTTTTTGTGAAATTATATGTAATTTTAAATATAATTTTTCTGTAATTTAGATTATTATTATGTAAAATTTACGATAATTTTTTTCTGTAAGTTGGTTATAGAACCTCTTTTTTTATGTAATATGTGATAGTGGTGAAGTGGACTATAGTCTAGTTAGGTGGTGTTTTTATTAATTTTTTTTTTATGATCTTATATACTTATTTTTATCAGCTCTTCTATGTGTATATATAGGTGGACGGATCCCGTCAATAAACAGTTTTGTACAATTATCACGAGCAGGCCCCTCACCTATAAATTTTTATAATCGAACACACTAGAAAGCCGGATAAGTATCTCAATGTACCCCTTCAAGTGCCAATGATAGAAAAAGGTAGTAACCAATACGAATTATGTAACCACTCACGTAATGCAACCTACTAATTTTATGTGTTTTCTGTTATAGAGGGATCATAAAACAAAAAAAACAGTTTTGATTTGATCTTCATAGCTAGTTGTTTTATCTACCAATTTCCTTTTTTTTTATAAGTATTTTCCGATGTCCCGTAAATTTATATATATGAAGCCCTCATTTAGTTATCTCAACATAGCTAAATTATATTTAACACGAAGTAAGGTAACAGGTTGAGACGTGGCTGTTGCTTCTTGAAGTGTATTAACTCAGACTAATCTGGAGTAGGATCAGACAAACTACCCTCTCCCCCCCCCTCGCTGAATGCATTAGCATCTCAACTGGATGTGTGATAACCGGTGACAAAGAGGATTTCGGTCCCGGGAGGAAGCTCAAGAGTGAGGAAATATTTAGGCGGGTCTGACTCTGAATGGAATAACATTTTGATTACTTGGTACACTTTACTGAAGGATTAAAGAGTTTAAAGAAATTTTGGCGAATGGGGACAATAATATTTTCGGTTTTCGAAATAATTTAAAAAATCTAGTGCGCTGCGCGAATCTCACAACTTGAACTAACCTCGTATTTTAACGTTTCTATAAGGTGTAAATAAAAAATAACATTTTTGTTCATCATACGAATACGACTATTTAGCAAAATTTTACAAAAACGTTCAGATATACTATGGAATCTCGGTAATTCGAAAACTATAAAACTAATTTTATTAATAGTAGAAATATGTATACTGCAAACGTTGTTATTTAATCAATTTTATTTTATTTAACCACCCGAACCCATTAGTTTTAAACTTTGCTTCCTCTTCCATTCCTGACAATCCTCTGAGGCACCTGAAAATAAGATGGAAACGAGACCTTCAAATGTAAAAACAATATTAGAGTGCTGCGAATGGGTAGTTTCTCTACACGCTTTTATCACTCCATTATAAACTTACATCAAATTTACTAAATGTATTATTATGTACAGTTGTAAATTTCAATATTTTTATTTTTTTTTTATAATGTTTTTCACTTATTATTATTTTTTTATTCAATAAATTTATTGAAATTTACAACTGTACATTATAATACATTTAATAAATTCGATCTTAGTTATAATGTTGTGATATAAGCGTGTAGAGAACAACCCATCGGTAGCATTTTAATGACGTTTATACATTATCAGGTCTGGTGGCCATTTTCTTTTTACTTTAATATATACACAGATTTTGGCACCGACAAATAGACGTTTTCATCTGGTCAGACTATATTGGGTATACTTTTCTAACTAAGTAAAATATATATGCTATTTATATTGCTAAGTTAAGGTAAAAAATTTCGGTTCGATTTATTATAATAGAAATTATTTTCTCAATTTTTATTTTATTATAAAAATAAATACCATAATAATTTAAATTATCATTTTTATAATTTTATTAATTTTTTAATGATCAAAGAAGTAGTATCGCGACTATTGAAACAAGGTTGTAAGGAATCCTAAAATGTATATTAAGTATAGAGTACTTAAATCTCCGAAAGATAATCCAAAAGGTAAGTGGGAGAATTGCGTTAATCCTGACCTTGTAAATACGGGCTAAATGCAATTATATTAAGTGGGAGAACGATTTTCACTTTCGAAACCATTACGAAAGTAGCATAGATGTTCAATCGTGTATGTGTATTTATGTTTTCAACTTTTACATGTCCTTGCATATTTAAACCTTGTACTAAAACTGAAAATCTTTCATATTCCCCTTAAACCGTGTTTGGAATAACCTAATGCATCTTTCTAAGTATTATTGTCGAACCGGTCAAGGCAGCTCGATTCATTTCGGTATTGATAGAATACAAATAAGAAGAGGAAACCTTCAGGCGAAGGGCGATTTTCAACAGATAAAAAAAATCTGATTTAGTAGGACTCGTATATTGTCCGAGTCCTCTGCAATACACTTTTTTTTTAAGGAAATGCTTTGAATGAGGAAATTAGTTGAAATAGGATTTTAATAAATTTGATTCCTTCCATATGTATGTTGTATTATATTTATTGTAGGAAGATATTCCGGGTGTAAATATTTCATAAAAATAAAAATGAAGAACTAAAAGAAGCAGAAAAAGTCCTAGCAAACTTTCAATCCATTACAAATGACTGAGCCATGACTATAATAAGGTTTATCTGGACGTTCGGAGTTGAGCTTTGTGGCTCCACTAAACCTTCAATCCAAAACTTCGTAAAATCCTCAATACTTCTTACTTGGTCTTAAATAAAATCATCCATAAAGACCTTATGGTTCCCTATGTAACCGATCTAGCCCGAATCCAATATCATTCCTTCCATTATAAACTCCCTAACCACCCAAACCCACTAGTTTCTAACTTTAGGGACGAGATCTGCTGATGTAAAAATGTCATTAGAGTGCTACCAGTAGGTAGTTTCTCTACTCGTCTATACCACTCCATTATAAACTAAAATCAAATTTACTGAATTTGTGTTCATAAAAGTACAGTTGTAAATTTCAATTAACATAAAAAAATAAATAAATAAATTTGATAAAATCATATTTTCAAAAATGTCTTAAATTTAATTTTTTTAAATTGTTGAGGTGAAAAAACTTCCAAAGTGAATATAACCTATCCTATATTTTTCATTTTACAAAATTTTGGGACAATTGTCCCATACTCATGCACTTTTACAATCCACATATTTTCAATTTCCCTATAGAAATCATGTCATCTATATGTGATAGTTCAAAATTTGATAACAAATCAAATAATGTTGTTTAAAACAATTTTGTTGTTTTTGTTAAATTGTACAATGAAAAATATAGAATAGGTTATACTCATATAGGACAATTTTTCACCTCAAAAATTAAAAAAAAATTAATACAATCAAACTTATTAAAAAGAAAATCCAGTCTTAAATTTACCGTTCATCGTACATTGAAAGGACTAAATAATTTCAAGAAATTTTATAATTTTATTTTGTTCCAGTTTTCATTTACTTTTTCATCGGTCATAGCTTAATATAAATTTAAATAATAACTTTTTCCCTGTAAATTAAAAAAAAAAAGTTTTTATAAAAACTTTTCAAACAATATTAACAAATAATATTACAAAAACTTAACAAATAATATTTTAAATATAATAAAATAGAGTAAATAAAGAAAAATCAAGGAATCAATTTAATTTTGACAAAATGGATTATTATGTAAAAATGGCCAAGTGATATCCATGTTTTTTCGTCGAAAAGAGAAAGGACCAACCAATAAATAAATAACAAAATGGTTATTCAGATTGGTGGCTTTATAATATGAATTAGAGAAAAGCAAATAACCACAAATAATTAAATAAAGTAATAATATTTTAAGGCTATATTGAACAAAAAAATTAATATATATACTTGTTTTCTCCGCAACCTGATCTGAGTAAGGCAACATATAGTTGTACGCGAGGGTGTTCTCATACGTTGACTCTAATATGCCTAAAATTTTGCCTTTCCTCTTTATTTATAGTGACTGAAAACGATATCATAATGGAATGGTATTCTAAAGTTCCTACAGTCTTTCAGTTTGGTGTGTATTTATGGCTCAGTTTCTATGGAACTTAGTGTGAAGTTTTAAAGTTTAAAGAGTTCCTCAAAAAATTGACTTTGTAAATCAATTTTTACCCAGTAAAACTTTTTAAAGTAAAGAGCTTTTTAAATATATATGATAACTCATAATAAAATTTTAAATTAATTATTTAATATGAAATTTGTACAGCTTTCACTATACAATGTTGTAAAATATCAATGTTTGCACTACTGTTAACTTAATCTGTAATTAAAAGTTTTGAAATTTAATAGAAAAGTGATAAGAATGGGAATTTAAGATTTTACTTAAATTAATGACCTGGGCCAAACAGCCCGCTAAATGTTTTTAAATTGTTAAATGTGAGGTGTAAATGTATATTTAAGGTTGTCCTTAAGGAGAAACGCTGGACATTTAATGAAATTTTTTAATTCAAAAAACTTTATTTATTATACGATCTGCTACATCGTTGTGGGCAATAGATAATAGTGATAAATGATCTCATTCATACTAAAATAAAATAAAATAAGAATAAAAAATAAATAAATAAATGAAAGAATAAAAATAGTACATAAAAATAAATAAAATCTCTCTTAAAATGTTTACAAACAGAAGGATAAAGAAAATGAACAAAATCAGACTATGTGCATGAAAAAATAAATAAATAAAATAAAATAATCTCTAGTCACATTTACACTCTTATATACAATCGACCTGGGGACTCCTGAGCCCACTCTATCACCCACGTGTAAGGGGTAGAGCAGAGCTTAAAGATCCCAGCGCATCCCTCTCGACGCATCACTGGTAATCAACAGTGGAGGCTGAGAAAGTGCGCTAAAGCCGGAAACAAAGAAATAATAAAAATTATTCCAGACAAAGCTTGGATACAAATTATTTTCCTTAAACAAAAAAAAATACTCTCAAAAAAGTGAAAATATTATTTATTTACAGATTTACGGTCCGATACCTGTTAACAAGCTGAAGACAATCCGATTAGCAGATAAAATTCTTTTATTTCCGATTCTATAGTTTTCCCAAAATAATTGATTTTCTTCAGTAAGCACTTTCAAGTAACATTAAAAGAAAATCCGTTGCGGTCTTTTGATGCGCTTTCACAGCCCATGACTTATCCTTCCAATCCATTAAAAAAAAATAATTATAGCAAGATAAACGTATTACTTCCTCGTTATTTCCCTTTTCGTCGTGATGTCGCAAAGTGAGAGCAGGGAATGGAAGTTTCACCCATTTTAACATTTAGCACGATTATTTCATGGTATTTTGTATAACATAACAGGGAAATTTGTCTACATCATGTCAGATGGATGACAACTATCCATATGTATATACATACTGTACGATAATTAAATGGAAAAAAATTAAAATAATACTTGGTAATCTATTTTGCTTCTTTATACTCCTCAATTAATTATCAGCTATAGATTTGAGTGGAAAAATGTTGTCAAATATAGTAGATATGTTCTATTTTCATTAAATTTATACTAACTACTTATTAAAATTTTTAATGTTTTTGTTTAGGTAAAAATCATAGTAAAATTTTTTTCTAAAAAAATTGAATTGTTTTTTATCTTCCTTACTCACATTCAAGGTTAAAAATAAAGTACAGTATTGCTTAATTAATATATTTATATCTTAAACTTCTCGAGGATATTGTGTTCCCCTCCTTTACTTACCTACATCATATATTTTTATTTATTTGTTGTAATTTACAACTTTACAAAAAAAATACAATACGTAAATATGATGAATATAACACTTGATTATCTTGGGAAGGAACCACCCAATGGTTGTACTTCAAACATTAATTTAAATTAAAAGGTCCCGTGGCCCTCTTCTTTTCTGACGTCTCGGAGGATTGTCGGGATTGTTAAGGATAAGAGATTGGGAACTTATGGGTTAGGATAGGTAAAGAGTTTGGAATGAAAAGACGCATTTTGGGCCAAATCTGTAACGAAAGGGATGTTACGGTTTTTGTGGATGAGTTTATTTGTGACGTAATAAAGAGCATCAATCATACATTTTTAAATTTATAAAAATATTTAAATGTATAACTGTATCAATATCAATAAAATTTGGTCAATGTATATATTTATAAAAGGATCAGAGATAAATTTTCAAGATAAAGATAAATAAATTCTTAACTATTGAGATTTAATTATACTCCTCCAAAGCAGGATAAAAAACAAAATTGTAAAATTGCGAAGACCTGAGAGTGAAAAAAGAAATGTAAATACATATTTAAAATAATATTAAATGTGTTCTTGAAAATTTTGTATGGTTGCTATAAAACAAAAAATTAATTACTTTTTAATTTAATTTAAAAATTAAAGCACAGAATTGCTTAATGAATATATTTATATTATAAACATTTCGAGGGTATTGTGTCCCCCTCCAATTCTTATCTAATCTACCCCATAATTATAGGATAAATCAAAAATTTTAAAATATAGAACAAGCTTCAACTATATAACTGCATCAATGAAGTTTAGTCAATAACTAGATTTATAAAAGGATCAGAGATAAACGTCCGAGATAAAAAATAAATGAATTTCCCACTGTTGAGATTTAATTTTTCATCTGAAAAGCAGTATGAAAAAAAATTGTAAAATCGTGAAGATCAAATGGTGAAAAAAATATATATATAAATATATATTTAAAATAATAATTATTTTGTTCTTGAATATTGAATAAGGTTCCAAAAAAAAATTAGAATAATTTATTAATTTTTATTGAGGTAAAAGATATGTATCGCGATTTAAATTTTTTTGTAATATTCTTAAAATTACTCATAAACGTTTTTAGCATATGATTTGTTTCATTTCGCTTCAATGTTATTATTAAACACGATTTTTAAAAAAAATAAAAAATAAAATTGCATCTTTTAGAACATAGTACTATTATTATTATATACGATCGTTGGTGCCTTTTTTCGATTTCTGATCGATTATTTAGTAACCAGATCAAATTAAACTTATTCTAAAGATATCCAGCGATTAAAGTAGCAGTTCCTGTTGCATAAGAAAAACAGGAAAAGATTTTTAGTGCAGGAAGTGCGGTCAGCTATGGACTCGTTCACAGGCCGCGAGAAGATAACTGCGGTCTAGAAAGCGAATTCAGCCGCAATGAAAAGTAACAGTAACCATGAATCGATTCGAGATGTGTATAATAAATAATTTTATCTTGCAATCCTTTTTATTCTTATATAATTCTTATTCAATGAAGATGATACCGCAATACATGAAGTTGCAACGTAAGCACGTAGAAATGTGTTTTGTAAAAACCCAATACACCGTATATAATTCAATGGCCTTTTTTACATAATGAAATTTGATTATAGTACAAGAATTTATGATACAAAAGTATTTTTTAATATGTCTCTACTACATTTATTATTTCTTACGTGTTAAATACATCGGTTAAAGTTAACATCCATGTGACATTACTTCAATTTTTTTTCAAAAACTACGTAAAACCTAGAGTTACTAATTTATTTATAAATTTCAAATATTTACTGAATTTTTCGTTAATATATAGGATGATTGCAATGAAATAATTATTATTTAAACAGATTACTAGATAAATTTTATAAAACAAAATATGTGGTTAGCAGTAGAAACGGGAGAAATATTGAGTTTTTAGGTTATATGTTAACTAGAAAAAATGAAAGCGAGGATAAAGGCAGGAAATTCTTGGTATTTTTCAATTTCGAAATTGCTTAGCTTGTGTTCAAAATCAAGAAGTAAGAAATTACAAAACTATTGTCTTCTCCACTGTTCTTCATGAATGTGAAACGTGAACTCTTACACTAAAGAAAGAACAGAGCATTAAGGCTTTTTAAAATAAAGTATTACTTAAAGTATTCGGACCAATAAAGGATGAGTTAACCGGATTTAGAAAACTACACGACGCTGAACTGAGGGAACTTGATCCGGTATATATAATTCAGGTTAAAGCATTGTGGCATATAACATGGACGTGTAAGTTTGTAGAATTAAGTAACGAACAGATAACTAACATGTTAAAAAAACTGAACTGATGAGTAAAGTCCTAGGTGTAGACCGAAACGTAGATGGTAGGATCAAATTAAGACTTGGGTTTGGAGAGGCGTCACTGGACTATGTAACGATTGGTGTTATCGGCATCGAACTTTTGGGTTTGCTAAACCTATTATTATTATTATTATTAGATAACTTTCAATTTGTGCTATCAATGAAGTTAATAAACAATGGGTAAACGTTTGGAGATAGACCAAAACGTAGGTAGAAGGGTCGCGTCAAGACAGATCTTGTAGCTTCGGGTTGACGAGCGTCATTGGGTCGATGTTTTTAGAAAGCGATTGATGGGTTCGGTAAGACTTTTATTATTACTAAAAAGAGCGGCAACATGGCACATATCGCACTAGTAATTCTAAAGTGACATAAGTCTAAAACTTACATTTCTGGAAATGTGACACTCTTGCCTATGGAGGGGGAATAGCATTAAGGCAGCAAGAGTGACACAAGTGCCCTCTGGCGGACAAGCTCTGAAGCTAGGTTGATAGTTTTGATGATTCATACAGATATATTTACTAATTTCTTTCATAGTCATAACTCAAAAACACCGATTTTTGAGTTGTGTCACTTTATATGCTGGGTCGCATAATTTCATGACGGCTACTATAGAATTTTATTTTTTTTAAATAATATAGTCGTTTAATTAAATGTGTTTTGGAAGTTTAAGGGCATTACTTTAAGTAAAATAATTCTCATCCCTACTGTATCTAGTTCAAGATGATAACTCCTCGATACTCCCTGATCCAGAGCAGTTCTCATTAGCAAGATCCCGGTCTTAGAGTCAAGTATCAAGTTAATAGTCCAACGGCCATCTCAGTTGATAATTTGGAACCGAAGGGCTCGACTTGAGAATTAAGGGCCGTTAAACGACTCGAGGAGAGAACCGCTTTGAGACTTGGAGAGCCGGAGAGACTTGCGCTGATTCGGTTCAGTGACTCCCTAGAATGCTGCTGTACCGTTCATAACAGACCAAATCAGTGCTAATTTCCAGCAGGGAATAAGGGAAAATCTCTACACATAGCATAAGATTTCCTACTTTAATTATAAACGAAAGGAACGAGAATTCTTTTCAACGCCAATCTTAGAGTAATGTCATTAAAAACATCAAATGCTTCTTATAAGAGGGCAATAATAATTTGTAAAAAAAAGTATTACTTTACTCCGGATTTTAGATTTATAATATATATATATATATATATTGCATTTCCGATCCGTTTTAAAAGTGTCATAAAAACCTTAATTTTAAAAAAAAATATTTATTATATTACATAAATACATCAAGTAAATTTGACGAAATCATAATGGTATGGTACAAGCATGTAGAGAAACTATCCATTGGTAGCACTCTAAAAACATTTTTACAATATAAGTTCACGTGGCCATCTTCTTTACAGATGCCTCGGAGGATAGAAACTATTTTACTTTCTAACCATTAGAAACTAATGGGTTTGAGTGGTTAGGGAGTTTGTAATGCAAGGATTGATATCTCGTTCGGACAAGATCGGTTACAAATGGAACATTAAGGTCTTTGTGTATGATTTTATTTGTGACAAAGTAGGGAGCATTTAGGATTTTACGAAGGATTTTGGATTGTAAGGATTGGATACGAGAGGAATTCGAAGGTTTAGTAGAATCCCAAAGCTCAACGCCGTATGTCCAGATAGGCCTTATAATTGTCATGTAAATCAGTCTTTTGTAATGAATTGGAAGTTTGGACCGTTTGTCTAGTAAGTGCTGTAATAGTCGAAATCGACGTGCAGTTTCCTGTCTTTTCAGTCTTGTCCTTAAATTTAGAAGTCAACTTCCTTAATTTGTGGATGAAAGGAAAAATTTGTTGGTCTGTAATGTGTTGATACCTATGAATTTAATTGTTTTCTTAAAAATAAAAAATAGATCAAAATTTATGTACTAATTTTTAAAATTAATTATCAAATTCTGAGAATAGGTAATGCAATTTAAGGATGGCACCATTGATTAGAATAATCAATAAAACATGTAACAGTAAAATTAAAAAGAAAATATTTAAAAATTCTATGAAAAAGAACGATTTTTTTAAATTCAAATTTTATATAAATTTCCTCTTAAAATAATATTAGGATAAAATTATATATAAGTTCGGTATTAGGTAAGTTCTGTGAATATGAGTGATCTAAACCAGGTTTAAAACTGATTTTACAGATTTTAATCCAGGATGAGGAATGAAGGATGAGTTTATAAAGATGTCATTTTTTAGAAAGTATGACTTTTGATTGAAAACTGATTGACTGAATGATATTTATTATAAACTGACACCATTGACAAGTGTCCTTCATTTAGTTTCCCACGGGAGTCACACGAATTAGATTATAGTTTGAGTGTTCCCGTTTGTCGGGAACTATTACGGAACTGAAACCATGTAACCCAGTGAATCAGAGACAGGTTCCCAACCCAGCTGTGAAACAGGGAAAGTGTTCTTCCGCCTCATTCCGGTTCTCCTAGTTCCTCTTTGCGTACTGTTTCCACGACGTGCCTTTGAGATATCAACCGAGAACAACCATAGATCACAAAAGGGATCTGGCCATAATTTTCAAACTAATATGTAAAACTCAGTTATTATAAATAGTCTGGTAATTCAATATTTGACTAAAAAAAAAATGACATCTTTACTGCTACGATAAAGGTTCAGGGGTGGAGTAGTTTGTAAGAAAGTACTATTCCTATACCAACGTTTGTTCCAGAAGGGGTTCTGATGAGAATCGAGCTCTGCAGCCATATTCTTTCCTAGTTGTTAGTACCTACTTCATGAAGCTGGGTGGACCCATAAATTCTCCGAAAATAACAGTGATGACTCGCGGTTATAGTGAAACAGAAAATAATTATCTGCAACTGTTGGATTCGAATACGGATCCTTGGAGTCAGTAGTACAGTTACCACTGAGGTCCCTGTTATTAAATAATTAATATCAGTTTTTAATTAGTGTTCTTGAAAAAAAATATTATGTTTAAGTTAAAATATATAACATCTCGAGGCTAAATAACTGTTTTATTTTCACATTAAAAGAGTTTCGATTTCAAATAAATATTTATTTTGCTTTCATCGAAGTTTTTATATTTAATTTTTTCCTAACCGTTTTTATTTAATTGTTATCAATCTAACCTTAAAATAAATATTTTTATAATAACTATAATCTAACTGGATAAGCAGGATTGAAGTTCTCTATAAGTTAATATTGAAGTGATAAAAATTATTTTAATTTATACCATATTGCCAATCCAATACAAAAGACTGATCTACATGACTATTAAAAGGCCTATCTGGACATACGGAGTTGAGCTTAGGGGCTCCACTAAACCATCAAATTCCTCCTGAATCCAATCCTTGCAGTCCAAAATGCTTAATGCTCCTTACTTTGTCACAAATCAAGTCATCCATCAGGACCTAAATGTTCCATATGTTGCCGATTTGGCCAGAACCAGATACCATTCCGTCCATGATAAACTTCTCAACCACCCAAATCAACTTGTTTCTAACCTGGCTTCTCCTTCATTACCTAATAATCCTCCTAGGCGTCTGAAAAGAAGATGGCCTGGAGATCTTCCCCTCTAGAAATGTTATTGGAGTTCTATCAGTGAGTAGATTCTCCACATAATCATGTCACTATGTCATCTACAGCCAATTTACTTGTTGTATATATGTAAATACAGTTGTAAATAACAATAAATAAATTATTTTTAAAAAAATATATACCATCAAATTATTTTAAGGTTTGCCTTCCAAAACCATGGGTATGTTAAATCAAAAACTAAATTAAAAAAAAATATAGAAAAACTATAGAAGCCACAATGTGGATAGATTTGCCAAGTTTCTGCACTCAGTCCCAACGTAGCAACAACGCCCGGACCACCGGTCTCCAAATCATCAATAACTAGCTACGTTGACTTTCTCATGTTACCAGTTATCCCATTCAATAGATGCAGTGATTAGATAACTAAATAAAATCGATAATTATTTTGAGTTAAGTTCAAGTTCAGCCCAAACAACTAGAAATCAACATTTTGTGTATATATTTTGTAAAACTACTACTCCCACGTAGGTAAACGTCATAAATTACATTATAGCACATTAAACTAGCTTTAATTTGCGTGCAAATAGACATCTTTACGTCTCATGATTCCTGAGATATAGACTTCAGGCAATATATTCTCCAACTACTAATTTTGCCAGTATATATTTCATGAAGTGTTGCTTTTTAAAAATCTATTGAATATGAACAGCTCTGTTACTGCTCATACTTTAGCAAATGTATTCTACTCTAAGTAATGTTTTATTAGGTTTCCTAGTGTTGTAGGTAGTTTCAAAGATATTGAGCTCAGAATTAGAAATTAATTTTCATAAAAAAATTTAAAACAGGCACCATTTTTATTTCCCCTGACTTTACTTGGTAAACTCATCAATTTTTACTAGTGATTATATATAGATTTCAATAAAATAATAAAAAATTGGGGTGAAATAACTGGTTTTTTTTCTCCTCTGGGGCTCTTGTACTATCATCCCTTCGTCAAAATCTGTAGAATCAGTTTTAACTCTGATTCAGATCATATCTACTAATCTTCACAGAACTTGCCAAAGATATGTACATTTTTTTGAAATATTTTACTGAATATATATA
>NW_027105356.1:408411-421953 GCF_000696795.3 Halyomorpha halys
GTTTGAATTGAAGTTGAATTCCCCCTACCTATACTTAACAGGGTAATCCATTTTAACTATTGACTAGTTTTCATTAAAGTAATTTAAAATAGGCAGGGAATAACTGACTTTTTTCTTCTCTTAAGCTCTGTAACTATCATTTCTGTGGCCATATTTATCGTTCCATGTTGCCTTATATTCCATTCTACTTAGAGATATCAAGAGAAAAATAACGATAGTTCTGCATTATAGAAAGCTCTTATTATTTGAGCAGCTCTAACAGAAATTGACGATAATACTTCATGTCAATTGTTTAAACTGTATACTTTCTCGTTATTTTATAATTATAAATTTTCCACTAGTATTTTTTTCTTTTAATTAAATTTCCTTTAGGGTTTTCTTCATAGCTTGCTACTCTTTAATGCCATAGGCCGGCAAATTCTCTCCAACCTCACGTAGTTAGTTAAGGTCTTTCCTTCTTCCTTAAGCTTCCATTATCTTGGGTTGTCTTCCCGTCTACATTATTTTAACATGTTCAAACCAACATAATATATTTTCTTCTATAATCGAAATTATTTTTTCTTCCACCTTCATCAGTTCTTGTATTCTTTCAGGGTTTTTTTCCCCGCCTCTCTTCCAAAAATCCATTACCGCAGCTAAAAGCCTTATGCAGGGTGTGGCATTAATGATCCATGTTTTCGAGGCATATGTCGTTATAGATACAGACTAGTATATTAGCGTTTGATACCGAACTGTAAATTTGTGCTGCACAAGACAGAATTAAACATTTCAGTGTCCCTCTATTCGCCTCGCAATATCACTACTGGACGTTCCTTCACGATTAAAGATTGAATCATAATATCAGAACTTCTTCACTGCTCTAAAATCTTTTTCATTAACTAATTCATCTGATGAGGTACTTAGGTGCTCTGTTTTCTTGTTGTTTTTTCTAATTGTTCGGCTTCCTCAGGTTTACTGTATTTTTATATTTATATTTTATTTCTGTTTTCATTAATTGTCTAATACCTGTTTGTAATTCATATTTTCCACTGTACACTTTATTTTTATTTTCTTCAATTTACTTTGTATAGTAAATACTATATTCATTTTTATATAAATTTTCACTTATTTTAAATACTTTTTTTTGTTACATTATTTTAGTTGTTTTGTAACGTTTTTAGCCCTGAGAAAGTCCTGTAAAGTGGGGCGGAACTTTCGCTCACAATAAATAGTTAAATTAAAATTTGAGTTCAGTAACTATCTTCTTTTTGTCAGTAATAAATGGTTTTAGCTTGTTTTCAGTTCTTAAAAAATTAACTAAGTTACATTTTTTTATAAGCCAGCCTTATTTTTTCTTCCCTGAAACTACTAACTGTCCAGGGAAATATAAGAAAAAATCTAACATCATTCCAGTTCGGCGAACGAGAACTGAACCAGTTATTTTGTTATCTATCCTCTATAATTTGTTAAATTATTTTAGTTGTTTATATCTTTTTTAGCCCTGAGTAAGCCCAGCAATGTGGGGAGGCCCAGTGAAAGGATTTCCTCCTACAAGGTACAATATGCCCTGGAAAAATAATTTTTTGGTTGAAAAGTTTAATACAGAATTATGTTTCGGAAAAATATTAAAGAATATCAAATCAACATAAATAATTAAATAAATGTATTAAGGCTGTATTCAACAAAACAATTAATATACATATTATAAAAAAATAAAATACAAAAGACATATAATAATGAGAAACAATTATTTCAATGTATTATTAAGAAAAAAAGAAAGAAATACTTATAATATTTATGATGAAGAATGAAGAAAACCTTTAAAGAGTTTGCCGTGTGCAATATGCATAAATGTCTATATCTAAACTTGCAAGATAAGTACGGGGATATTCTTGAAGTAAGAAAGAAAAGAGGGGCCCCTTTGGAGTAACTGAATGTGACTTGGCCAGATGCTTACGATGTGCTGATAGTAGAACCACTGCGGGGAAACTGCACTATAACAATCCAGGCAATGTTTATAATCATGGACTGCTTCTGTTTCACGCCAAACAGCACTGCATTTTTTTTTTTTTACAATCACATATTTTTTTAGTAAACAAATGCCTTATACAATTAAAATAATCGATTTGCAAGTCGATTTTACAACTAATAAAATTATAAACTTTTTTATATGAGGAGAAGATGGTTGGGGGGGGGGGGGAGAGGTGCGGTCAAAATTCTTCATCAGAGCTGTTCGAAGTAAATCTGACTTTTTACTTCGAACAGCCGTGATGAAGGATGACAATTCTAGCCGAAACGTAGGCACTATTAAACAAATTATTTCAACTTATTTGTATTATATTTTGACTGCACCCCCAAACCATCTTCTCCTTATATAATTTATCCATTGTCAACTATCTTTCATTATTATTATAACCCTTTTTCTTTAATGTTGCTGCAACAAGGGTGAAACGTTGGCTCAAAATGAATATTTTTATTACTATTTGAGTTTTTTGGACCACATATTTATTTTATATACTACACACGGTCCATCAACGATATTCCTATATATTTTTTTTTTCGGTCAAACATGATATATTCCAAACCAGGAATGGTTATCTTTCACTCCATATTCATTTGCTTCGGTTCTAAGTTGAACTATCACAGGTTTTGTTTCTTCATTATTGGTGAGATAAAATTTTATATGCTCTTGAACATCGGTAAATTTCCAGTCGCTAATACTGAGTACGACTGATCTCCACGCGGAGTTTACTCTAACCTCTCCTAATTAGTGGATTGCAAATTGAAATAAATAATAAAATGAAAACATTTTTAAAAAAATACGCATGTGTTCGGTGTTTACGAATCGTCTAGTTGTTTATTTATTTATTTTATTATTTAAAGCATTCGGCTATAAAACATGATATAAAACTTTCACAATGTTAAAATGTTGATAATTACAATATTTTACTATAAACCAGACGAGATTTACTATAATTTTATACCAATATTATTCCATTAAAAAAACAAATTTCCTGAAATGTTTAAAAAATAAAAAATAAAAATAACTATAAAATCAACTCTAAAGAATCCAGGGAAGTCAAAGGAGTTTTACTGAATTACGTAGAATACTTTGGTATATATATTTTTTTCTTCTTAAGTAATCAATCTGCAAGGATAAATTTTATTTTCTCTTTTCACTCACTCCATCACTACCCTAAGCTTATTTTCTTTTAACATCAACCCCCTCCCACTACAGATAAAAAGTTTTATTTATTATTAGACATTTAATTAACCCAAATTAAATATTTTTTTTTATATTTTCGAAAATGCTAAAAACATATTTCACCTATTGAGTTTTTTAATTCTTAATTTAATGATATTCAGCACATACTTGAAATAATATCTCAGTTGTTATTATATTATTTTTATCCATTTTGTTGAATAAATGTTTATTGAATAATAACTAGCGCTGAATAAATAATGATTTATAGCAAAATATCGAAACTATAAATATCTATTTATATATGACCAAATTTGCATTTAGTTTTTCTTAATTCCAATTCCTCAATGGCCTCGATTCATTATATTAAGATTAAAATATATATTTATATTTTTGTGTTTGTTTAATTATTTATTCAGATATACTTATATCTTTATTTTTATCGTATTATAATATCATGTTGTTTCTCTTTAAATTTAATTCTCCTTTTTTAAAGTATTCTTCATATAAGATATTATGTTGTACATTTTATATATTATTGTATGTAGTATAATATTATATTTTATTTTTTTATATATTTTTCATCTAGTTCACCTCATACTTATTACGTATTCATTAGTTCATTATTATTAATTTATTAATTGTTAATTGGTATCATTATTATTTACTTTATAAGTTCTTTCTTCATATTTTTTTTTTACTTTATTTTCATTTTATTATTCTTTTAATTGAATTATTGGTTTTATTTTGTCACCGACCGATAGATGTTGTCATCTGGTTGGATTATATCTGATGTACGTTTCTGAATAAATAAAAAACATATATAGTTGTAAATAAAAAAAAAATGCTTCTCTAAAACTCGTGAGAAAGTTCAGAATGCCGAATCTTCGATGACTACACTAATAGATGAGTTCAGATAATACTAACCCAAACGCCTAGTGTATCCCCAACTCAGTTAATGTCCAGGTTCTCACTTTATAGAGGTTGAGTGTGCCCCTAGAATCTATCTCCTGATATTCCAATAATCTAATAATTTGCTAAAGTCGAACTCAGGTTTACTCAAATCTTAATATTTGATTAGTGATAATCAAAAGAAATTCTTGGCTCTTTTATTCTTGTGAGGACTTTTAAATAATTCTAAAATTACCAATAATTTATTATGGTATAAAATTTATTAGTGCTTTCACTGTGTAATGTTAATGTTCTACATGATGTATATACAATATATATATACAAATACAAGTTCGGTGAGAGGTTTCTGTGAATGGAATACAACCTTGAAACGAACTGCGCACGCCAGGTTGTGGAACTCTGAACGCATTCAAATGGGTCACGGCGGAAGTCGATATCCTTTTATACCATGGTTGAATTTGAATTCAAAAATAAGTTCTGATTTTTTATGTCTTAATAATTTATTTCTCAAATAGCCAATAACTTTTAAATTGTACAAAAATCGAAAAAAAAAATGGATTCTCTGCTTCTAATTGATTTTTAATTGGACTTTTGGTAGTTCAAATTTGTAAAGAATAAAAACGGTTTGCAGATAAAATGTTGTTTATTATATAGAAAATGAAGCCAGACCATTCTGTCCTCTTTCTTGTTTATAATGCTTCGTTTTAAATATTAATTTTTAAAAAAATTGTTTTTTTTAATTCATATTAAAAGCAAAAAAAAAATATTTATGAGAAGGCTACATATTACTCATATATATATTAATTTTTGATAAAGTACTCCTCAATTATTTTTTCAAAGATAACTTAACTAAATCACAATTGATCGAATTTAGCAATCGTATTTTTTTTCATGGGATTTTTATTTAATTTTTGTTATTGGTTTGCACAGACAATTAGATGATACATAAAATTCATATAAATTAAATGAATAGAAGTGGTATTTATTTCTTTTCTAATTCAAAAATTTGGAATTATTAATGAAATTTTAGTCTAAAAAATGTATGTTGTTTTCATTATATGAGCTATCCAAAAAGAATTATAAATCGAAATTCATTTACATAAATTAATAATGATTGATAAGCTGGGCATGTTATTTACATTTCTCACACTTAAAAACATTATCAAACATAACATATAAACATTATCACAAATAAGATTTGTAATTTTTACAATTGAAAAAAAATTTTAAATGCCAATATTTTCTCAAAACCGACCACATATTGATCCCAGCATAGAACCTTTGATCCCACATAAGTTCAGGGTATCATAATAAAGTACAAACTAAAACTCTTAGTGTTGTCGATTTAACCTAATACAATTACACTGACTTTTACAATTGTAGCTTGTACTTTAGTACATTTTAACTCCTGTAATATCACCAATAGTCCCCCCTATTAAGAAAAAAAATTAGTATTAGTGTTATAATCAGGTAGTTTCTAAACTTGTATTTTGAACTAATACTATTAGCTTTCATTTTGAAACAGGGCCCAGCTTGTTATGGAACGGTATTGGGGAATTCCTATGATTTTCTATCACGTTTTTCCTCGTACCAATATAATAATAAGATACAATCCCAAATAAAATAATATTAGTCCAAATCATTTGTATAAATTGCTGGCTGTACCCACAGAATTATATGATAAATTGGTATTTGTATTTGTGTCCAAAAATCCCACACAGAACTGGATACTTCGTCAGGGAATGATGTTTTTATTTTTGATAATGTTTTTAAGTGTGAGAAATGTAAATAACATGTCCAGTTTATTAATCATTATTAATTTATGTAAATAAATTTCGATTTATTATTCTTTTTGGATACGATTATCTACATCTGAGTATGTAAGCCAATTAGTGTACTGGATAATTAGTATGGGGGCTAACCCCCTCCCCAAAAAAAAAATATTGAATTTAGTGTAATCTTAAAATTTATAAAATTTTAGTACTTTTCAGCTTTTGAATAAAAGCCTATCAAGTATAAGTTCCAATATAGCTCGCCCGAATAGAGGACTAGAGAGAGTGAAACGCAGGGTCATTGAACGGTGTTAGGTAAGAAGAAACCAGGCAAGTCTCCCTGGGTCACCTACAGGAGGCTCAGCTGTAGAATATGTTAGCTTCTTTTAACTTCTTGCTTCACTCAGATGTGGCTAGCATAAAATTATATCGCATAATCTTCAACTTAATTAACATTTCTAATCATATAACAGTAGCCTACAATAATTCTAAAAAATAATGTATCTAATACTATGGGCGAAGAAATAGATCTTGATCTTGAAATCGATGAATTTAATTTTAAAAAAGAGAGACAATATTAAGGATCTATTTATATAACAAAAAATATAAAATATGTTGTTAATTTTAAAACTGGTACAGAAGGAATAGAACAACATTACTTAGAGGTAATAAATAAAATAGATTTATAAAACAATATTAATTAATAAGGAAATAAATTAGAATCAATACACAACATAGAGAAATCGAACTAAGTGAATCCCCAAAGTAATAATTTAAGTGAACTTAAATTTAGATAAGAAAAAATTATTATTTTAAAGAAAATTTATGTAAATGATAAATAACATTAAAATGTTTATTATCACTTGAAAAAAAACATTTTTAGACAAAAATAGTTGGAAAACAGAACAAACGAAAAATAAAAAAAAAATAGAATTAAAAAAATAGCCCACAAATTAATAATAATGTAATAAAAATTTGGCTTAATCTAAAAAAAAACCTTAGATTTGTAAATGGTTATAAATTAGTAAAGTGGATGTAAATAGTTAAATATTAAATTATTTGTAATTGTATAAAAAAAAAATTAATTAAAATTCAACGCAAAATTTGTTGATTGTAACTATATATCATATTATACAACTGTTGATTGTAAATATTTTAATTTAAAACTTAACAATGGGAAGAGAAAAAAAAATGTCATTTTATTTTAAAGCGTTTGTTTATTATAAATAATTCCCCAAGGTATAATTATAAAGTGGAGTTTATACCTTTTTAGTAAAAATAAAACAAAAATTGTATTGTTATATCAGAATATTGTTTTAATTATTACTATTTTTTTATATTCTAAAATATTTATCCTATTGGAAGTCAATTTATTTTCATTATACTTTATTAATATTTTTTTAACGTTGATATTTTTATTAGATAATTTGCTTTGTAGAAATACTATTTTTTTTTTTATTATATAAGCTTATACTTTCAATTACCGATATATGGAATATTTAGTAAGGTGAAGTATTTTGAAATTTGGAATTCGGATTTTAAAAGGAAATACACGCTTTGATTTCCCCAAAGTCCGAATTACTAAGTCCAGCAAAAAGGTCTGTGTGTGAATGAACACACTTGTTCAAAAACAAAAAGTCGTAAAAAATTGAAATTTCATATTTAAGATATCTACACGACTGGGATGTACTTTAGAGATTCGATTTTAAAGTTTTTTTTTAGGATTTTATGAAAAAAAGACTTTAACGATATTGAGTAATCTGGTTAAATCAATGTACAATTAAATAGTATTCAATATTAGATAGTTCTTTATCTCATTTGAATGGTTTAACATGGTTTAAATGGCGGTTTTTAAAAATTAATTTTATGGGTATTTTAAAAATCAGCTATAAAGTAGCTCTGATTTTGCTTATTTGAAAAAAAAATCACCAATAATAATTCTTATAATATATAAAAAATAGATAAATAAAAAATATGAAAAGATTTAAAGGATAAAAAATAGATAGGGCTTCGAATCGGAATAAGTCGAATCGAGACGAATCATTCATATGTACACGGGTTCGCTATCTTTTGATAAACTGTTTAACTAAAAACTATACATCTCCGCTTACTTTAAAAATGCTAATATATACAGCATATTAAATAATAAATAAATATAGTAGTATTACTTTATTTCAGGAGCTGCCTGGCTCAGTGGTAAAGCACTTACTATCCCCAAGTGTCCGGGTTCGAATATGACAGTGGCAGATAATTATCTATTCCATTTCTGTAGCCATGAATCAACTCTGTGGGTTCAGGACCCCAGCCTCAAAAAGTGTGTAATCTTAATTGGAGAAAAATCTTATGTTCGAACGTGATTCTCAACAAATCACCTACTTGCACAACCGTTGGTCAAATAACAGTTCTCCCTTACAAATTACTGCACACTTTACCCTTCATGAGTTTTGCGGTACAGATTTATATATTATTACTTTATTTTATTTATTTAGGATTTTTTTTTTAAATTTAAAAAAGAAATTGTATCTTTCTTTAACTGATAACATCTATAATTGGGATCTAAATGTTTAGTAAATATTGATTTTTATTTTATAATAATGATTTAAGATTATAGATTTTTCTTAGAATAAAAATGATTTCATTAGTTCAGCTTATTATTTTATTAATTGGTAGTATTTAACACTCCTGATAATACGTAAAATATTAAGTCTACAGTAATCCACGACTGACCTTGGTCGAGTCTCAAACATGATCTATTGTTTTATCTATTATGGAGGTCGTTGTCTATAGAATACTTGACGAGGAGTTTATGCCAGGAATACGAATTTTTCCTTCGAAGATTATATCGTTCGAGTCGTATTACCTAAGTATTTTTTTTTATAAACTTTTTATTATTATTAAATGACTCCATTTCTATCATAAATATCATTTGAATATTGTAAATATAAAATTATAAAATTTTAGAGAATCTTCAAAAATAATTTCTAGAACTATTTAGGAAGAAAAACAGTTTAAATTTATTATTCAGTAATCATATTAAAAGCAAGAAGAAAGTTGATTGTTATTGAAAATTCTGATTTGTAACATCTATTTGATAGATTAAAATTAAAATTTTGAAATGCACTGAATACGTTTTTGGTGTAGAATTCAAAACAGTCAAAAAATATATACTTTTAAAAGTTGTATTAAATTTTTGTAGAAAATTTAATCGGTTGATTTTGTTAAAATATATTTGTATTATTTTAATATATACACATTTTGGAAAATAGCTAGAATACATGATTTTTTTTGATTTTTTTTTTTAATAAGTATGAAAAATATTATACACGCATACATATATACGTTCATATATAAGCATATGTGCATCTAGAGGTCAACCTTGTTAAAAGTTCTAGTAAAGAAAGTTACGTGTAAACTAGTTAATTTAATACACATGACTATGGAAAAGGCTTCATCAAAAGTTATAATTGGAAATAAAGTTGGCATATGTTTTAGGGTGCAGTCTGCCGTAGCCGCCTTGTCGGTACATGATTGTTGCCTAAAGTGTAAAGTCACAAAGAAGAGAATGCCAAAGCATTGAAAGCAAGTAGTTTAAGATGAGTAGGAAGCGTAGTGTCAAAATGGTGGAAGGATACAGCAGAAAATATTACTCCATTTTGACTAAATTCTCCATCTTAAGCTGTTCACTTTTATTGTATTAATTATATTATCGTTCTGTAATGAACCTATTTTGGTTCCAATCATTAATTAACTACTAGTCTTAAAAGATATTTAAATAATTTGAATTTCGTTACTTTAGACGACAGTTGAGACTTGAGAAGTTTCATGTTTCGATTTTCAGTATTCACAACTAAACAAGGACGTTTGTACGTCCTTTGTAGGTGTGTACTAGGGTTTGTCGGTTTTTTGGAGAAAATTATGAAATTCGAAAACCGGTTTTTTAGTAGAAAATATCGTTTTTCAATGTATGAATAACAATTCGTTTGCAACTGAGAGGGTATTTTCTATTTCGGGGAATTTTGTGAATCAACTAAGGACACGGAGGACTAAATAGCAAATCGATAGACGTACTCTGTTTATATATCGATAGACGTCCTCCGGAATAGAAAATACTCAGTCCTTTGCTTAATTGTCTTTAAAATTAAAATTGATTTTAATAAGTGTGTATGAATAAACTTTATTTACTCTGGTCTTTTGGCTTTGATTATAATTTACATTATATAATACACAGTTATATATTTTCTAATTGTTTTTAATAAGTATCAATCTGTATCTAATAACATTCTTTTTTAAAAAAATAATATGGTTATTATAAAAATATGAAAATTATTGTTTTTATTTATTCGAACCCTTTGCTAAATAACTCGTTTCACTATTATAAAAATATTTACATCCTTATATGTGAAAATTATGCATAAACAACAATTCTGGTCAACTATTATTTCTTTGTTCTACTAAATTGCATAAAAAAAATTTACTATCAATAAAATTGAACAGTAAATAATTTCAGTCAAAAACTGTTTTTAATCAGTCTAAATTTTCTTTTAAAATGTTTTGTTCGAATTACAGAATATTCAAGCAAACAATAATTACTATTCGAAAACCGGTTTTCTAAAATGTCGGTTTTTGTATAAACCCTAGTGTGTACACTTTAAAGTAAACCTTCTCGATTTTAATGTTGCTACAAAGTCACTAAGTTGTTTTATTTATACAATGGATCTACATATTCTATAGGAATTCGGTAATGAGATTATCCAGGACCATTCGTTCCTCTCAGCAACTTGTTTCTTCCATCTTCTTATCCTATGTATTCCCTAGGAGTCAGTCTCTATGTCATTAAGCTACTTCAGGTATAGTCATCCAACTGTTCGTCTTCCTTTCGGCACTGGATACAACAGCTTTCTTCGTAGGTGATCCTTTAAGACATCCTTTTCAAATGACCAATCCTTCGAATTCTCGCCTTATATCATTCAAAGGACTTTGTTTCTCACGTCTTGATAATCTACTTTTTTTGGGTAACTTTCGCTATCATATGTTACTACTAGGTCTGATTATTGGGTATAATATAAGCATGGCTTTGTGGAAGAGATACTGAGGATAACTTTTAGTATTTTGTTTTAATTGAGTGGCTATGGAAATTCATTTTTAGGAAGTATTTTAAAATCTTCCCATAGTGCCATATACTTCACAATGTCGTAGGCGTAGGTAGAAATCGCCATATTTTATTAACAAGAGTACACCGTTAGCTAGAACTTTCACAGCAGCGTGCATATCTATGATGGATACAAGTAATGACAAGGGACCTAAGCCAGACTGCACCCTAAAGCATATGCCAACTTTATTTTCAATTATAACTTTTGATGAAGCCTTCTCCATAGTCATGTTGATTAACTAGTTTACACGAGTCCCCATTCTTTACTAGAACTTTTAATAAGGTTGACCTCTAGATTCATATATCCTTATACCTAAACGTATATATGTGTGCGTGTATAATATTCTTTCATGCTTGTAAAAAAAAATATAATGATGTACTTTACGTTTTTGTAAGAACTTTTATTGGAGTTAAAATAATACAAGTATATTTTAACAAAATCAACTGAAGAGTTTTCTACCAAAATTTAATATATCCACTTCTAGAAGAAAGAAAGAATATTTAAATTATTTCAACTTCTACATTAAAAACTTCAGTTCATTTCAATATTTTATTCTTTTATCAAATAGGTGTTATAAATAAGAATTAAAAAAACAAAAACAAATATATATATAAGCGAAATACACCAATTGTAGTTATATAACAAAATACAATAACACAAAAATGAAATATTCGCTTTTGATAAAAAATTCTTTAATCATATCAACTTATTGGTTGTAAAATATTTTTTTAATTAAACATACAAATATAACACGGCATTAAAAAAAAAGTTATTTAAATTTGTACCCCTACAATTCTTGAAGGGTCGTCATTGGTTAAAAGACACTTTTAAATTAAATATTTGTAATATGCAAATTATAATAAATCTCTACCCCTACAACTCAAGGGTCAGGATTGCAGTACTTTGTGAGGAAGTACTGTTTCTAAACCAACGGTTGTGCAAGGAGATGATTTTATTTACTTATGAGTGAACCCTGTGAGGGCTTGATTAATGGCTACCATAACAGAATAAATGATAATCTGTCACAGTCAGATTCAAACCCGGGAGTTAGTAGCATAGTGCCTTACCCCTGGCCCACGCCGTACCCCTTGTATAACAACTATTTCTACTTTGATACAATTTTATCTATAGCTCATTTATCCCGTAGATGCCCATATTTTTGGACTGAATTTTCGAATATTTAATCGTTAAAAAAAAATTTTTAAATTCACATACAGTTGAAAATTATACTTTCAATTTTAAAATTAGCCACAGAGTTGACTCATAGCTTCAGTAACAGAATACATAATATCTGCCACGACTGGTTCCGCCCCCGTGTCTAGGAGTTAGTAACAGAGTGCCTTGCCATGGAGCCACGCGACTCCCCTCATATTAATACTATTCTCGCCATTATTTAATTTCATCAAATGCTGTTTTACTTTTATTATTTATAATTATTTTTTCCTCCGTAGTCCTTATTTTTGGGACCGAATTGCAGGTTTGTGATTGTAAGAAAAAAGTTCAAAATTTTAGTTTTTAGGTTACCACGATCCTGTCATAAAAAATACATATTTCAGCTCTAAGAGAAAAATTTTGTTATATGGCTGTTTTGTTACTATTTGAAATCATTTTTATTTTAAAAGAATCGTTTTTGGGTCCTTTTTTTAAAATTTAAAACATTACTTCCATTAATATTATTTATCGATAAACACTTATTTTGTTTTAAATATTTACTTTAAATTAGATAAAAACTAAATCTTCATTTTCTTTTATTAACTCCCATGTTTTCGTCACTTTTTTATTCTGTATTATTTTGACTCATAAACCTCTGTTTCATGTTCTCATTGCACCATCTCTTATCCGTAACAGCCCATAGTTAGAAAAATCATTTTATCATTGCATTTATTGACATTTTGGGGAATTGATGGATTTATCTTTAGTTATTATTATTGTTTTAGAGCAATGCGTTTATTATATTCTAATTAATTATTACCGTTTTACCAGCACTAAAATTAAATGTTTAAATTTGGAATATTTTTATTTAAATGCAACTATTTGTATTTTAAAATTTTGACAGAAATCAAATATATAACAATAAAAAAGAAAATAATTATATGTCCCGGCTGTATTCGACCCGGGTCCTTAGAGTTTGTAGCACAGAGCCTTACCAATGAGCAACGCACTCTCATATAACACCATATTATATTTCGATATAATGTTTTGTAATATTTCGGACTCTTGAGCCCAATTGAAATTCCATGTACCCTATTAGAATCACCCTATACACTTGCTATGCAAACCACGTTGCATAGACGCAAATAATTTGCATGCTTGTTGTCTACTTCGTGTTTAGCAAAAAAATATTATTTTCTGTATTACTTACGTGGGAAATAAATAGATTTACTGCCTAAAACACCGATAATATTTCTCGCAATATTATAATTAATTAATAAAAGAATCTACGAAATTATAAATACAATAATATTTTTATTACTATTATGATTTTTAGTATTTAATATGGTTTTTATTACTTTTTTTTTTTTTTTTT
>NW_027105356.1:423048-430419 GCF_000696795.3 Halyomorpha halys
TAAATAAATAAATAATAATAATATAAATAATTAAATTTTGCTTTTAATCATGATTTAGTGCTAAATAGTTAGGTTGTAAATATTAAACATACTAATAACAATTTTAGAGAATAGTTTATATTGCCAACTGAATGGCTAGTATATAGATTAAGTGACATGTGCCGCCATTGTTACTTTAACTGTAACGGCACTCGTGTTATAATAGGGATTTTATATACGCCTTAATTGTCATCATCACCTATTACTACTTTCTATATTAAATATTATTTTCTCTAAGATCTTTGGCTTTCCAACGGCGCATAATAAATGTAAATTAACCAGAAAAATATAAAAAGAGAGGGGGGTATATGAATGTAAAAAAATTCATAAATAATAAAAATATAGTAATTACGGATTTAATAAATGATAAGTCATATGTAAATAAATTAATATTAAATGTTAATTAAATTGTATTAAATGTAAAAAAAAAATATTTTTAATGATAAGGTGATAACAGAGTCCTAACCTGTTGAAGGTAGGTTCTGTTGATAAATGATGTTTGTAAGTGGAAAAAAAGAAGATTATTTTTGAGAAAAAGTTGTAAATTAAAGATATAAAAAGTTATGTAAGTAAATAATTAATTTAAAAACATTATTTGAAACTTATGATATTATTTTAACATTTAATTTATTTTTAAGATATGACATGGGCAATTAGCAGAAAGATTTTAAAGAACATGACATAAATATTTAAGGTATAGCAAAAAATATCAGTATGTTGTTAAGGAAATAGTGTGATTAATATAAAAACAAAAATTTTTAAAGGTTGTCTCCTTGAAAATGGCCTGAGGGCCGAAACGTTGGAGAGTTTCTGAAAATAAAAGTTGCTCTTAACTCCTTAAATTAATTATCAAATCCTTTCATAGTTTATATTTTTCTATTTTTCAATACTAACAAAAATTTGGGAGTTGTCATAAACTTACTCTTGACTATTTAAAATTAAATTAAATTTACTTCTGGATTAAAATAAATCATTATCAAATCACATTACCTTAGTCGTAAACCAAGCGACTGCCCTACAGTATACTTTAATATACAGTTGTAGATTTCAATAAAATAAAAAAAATATCCTAAACTTGTTAGCACTTAGCATCGTTAAAATTATTAGTTTTTGACTTAAGTGCTAATTATTTAAGATTATAGAACGGTTCAATCTTTTTTAATATTTGGCGAAATAACTAAGTGTTATTTTGAAAAGGCAAACGAGTGCTCTGAAATTAGCGGCATTTTGAACCTGTTATTGCATAAATCTTAAGAATGTGTAGTTTCTTCATTTCCTGCGTTTTTCAAATTACCTCAAATATACATCTTTTTTATTTACATAATAAACGATTATAGTAGAGTAGAATTTTCCGATTTACAACTGACTCTTCATCCGTCATCTGTTCTTCTAATATGAGTCAGAATACATCAAAAATGGTTGTCCTCATTATTAAAACATATTGGTTACGATATAAAATTAAAATGTTTTCATATTATTGCCATCATGGTTCTGTCCTTATTTTATAATTAAAAATATAGAATAACAAAGAAAGCAAAAAATATATTTTTTAAATCTTTCTTTTCTTTCCATATATTTATTTCACAGCTCTCCGAAACACCGACAAATCTCAGGATTCGACCTCAATGGTTCGATGAGTGTCAACGTAGATTGATATGTAAATGCCCACACAATCTATATATAGCTCCTGCCCTTATGCAATCACTGTGCGAATAGTATGAAACAATGAAAACGAATATTCAGACCAGTTTTGAGGCAGCTTCCATATCCTAGTAATTTTTGGGTAAGCTCTTCAGCATGAGAGGACATCTAAGAAAATACTATGTTTCGTCACGGCCCTGTCATCTTCTTTAAATTCGAGTGTATAAGTATGATGCCAATGCTTGATTATAAATTTTAAAATTGGAAGGATCACCTTTACTCTCCGTCGTAAACCTCTGCCCTCCTGTCCTACAGTATCCTTTCTAAATACACCACTAATGCCTGTTGAACAGATTCGATACTTAGGACTCCATCTTGACAAGAGACTTACTTGGAATCCACACACAAGACTGAAACGACAAGAAACTGCTCATAGATTCCGATTGCTACAACACTTACTTGACAAACGCTCTAAACTTCCCATTCACTACAAAAAAATAGTATACACTTCAATAATCAGACCAATTTGGACATATGGAATTAAGCTCTGGGGCTCTACCAAACCATCAAATTCTTCCTGCATCCAATCGTTACAATCCAAAATCCTACATAAAATCCTTGATGCTCCTTATTACGTCACAAATAAACTCATTCATAAAGACCTTAACATCCCATTCGTTGCAGATTTGACCCAAACCAGATATGCGTCTTTTTATTCCAAACTCCTTAACCATCCTAACCCATTAATTCTTAATCTTTCATCCTTAGCAATCCCTGATAATCCTCCGAGGCGTCTGAAAAGAAGATGGCCACGGGACCTTCTAATTTAAATTAATGTTTGAAGTACCACCAATGGGTGGTTCCTTCCCAAGATTTTCAAGTGTATATGAAACATACTACATATTTACCTATTGTATTATTTTGTACAGTTGTAAATTACAATAAATAAATAACTAAAAAAAAAAAAAATTGGAAGTATAATTGTCAACTGCAGGTGAATTGTCGAAACAATAAATGGGTTTGGCATGTTCTAAGTTTTTACAAAAATAAACATTTCTTAACTAATTCTAAGGACACGCATACGAATCCGACTGTGGCAGATGGTTATTTTCTGTTTCACAGTAGCCGTGAGTCAGCCCTGTAGGTTCGGGAGTCCACCCAGTTTCATGAAGTGATTACTTCATTGGGTTAAAATCTGGTGGTCAAGTCTAATTCTGTAAACAAATGACTAGCACATTCGTTGGTCTACTAACAGTACTTCTTCACTTGTACTCCACTCCTTCATGGGTTGTTGAGGTATTTGACTTTTTTTTTGTTCAAACATTTCGTAAAAATCAGATTTTTATTTCTATTTAGCAACTACTTGCTATCCAGAGAAATATAAGGCAAAAATAAAATAACTACGTCTCCTTATCATCATAGTTCGAAGATTTTTTTACGATGTAAATTATCAAGTTTGCAGACAGAAACATAACAATGAGACGAAGACATATATATCATCTGTCTTCGGTTGGATAGCCAATGCCTCCTGCATCCCCAGAGGTAAATCGCGGAGCCTTGCCCAAACCAGGACAGTTTATTCGGAACCATAACGTGGATGATGGATCCTCGGTCGAGAAGGAAATTCAGACATAACTGATGAGAGAGAGGAGATGAATTATGCAACGAGATTTGGATGCTGGCTCGTGGACCAGAGCATGAATACCGAAGCCTGTTCCAGCTCAACGGTTCCCTCTATAATTGAACCCCTAACCTGCCTTCCATCCCATCCTTACTCGACTTATTATTTCATTTCTCCTCGCAGTTCACCCTCGCCTCTCAGATGTATTAAACCCGAGTTTATTGCTTTTTTTACTGCTTGGAGCTAAGTACGGGGAAGAAGAAGTGTTTTCCAAGTATAAGGAAAGGGTGGTCCAAACCATAAAGCTGGCAATTTTTTTTTCTCCTTCTAATTTTATGCTTCACCAGTTGAATCAGACAGTTGAATGGAGTTAGGATTACAGTGTTATATTAATTTTTAAAAAAGATTGTGCATAATTAATTGAGTTTTTATAATTACAAATAGACGTTTCGGCCTAAAAAATTGAGCCACCTTTGAAATCACATGAGATAAGATAAAGCTTAAATAGAAAAAAAGGTATTTTTGTATCGCAATGTATGATTTTTGAAGTATCAATTTGAATTTATATCCTGTTTGTCTGAAATGTGTAGTGAGAGCGAGCAACTTAGTCATGTCCGTTGGGTCACAAATATAAAATATATTAACATTTGAAAAATTTACTTTAAACAGAAATAGAAGACATAAGATCGAACAATATTTAAAAAGCGTCTGAAATTGGAAAACAGCAGCCACTACCGTCCTGCGTTGTAGCCATACTTATCTTTTTTTTCTTAAATATGTATTTATTGCTATTTACAACTGTACATTATAATACATTAAGTAAATGTGATATAAGTTAAATTGGAGTGTTAGAGAAACTACCCATTGGTAGCACTCTAATGACATTTTACATTAGCTGGTCTCATGGCCATCTTCTTTTCAGGAGCCTCGGAGGATTGGCAGGAATGGAAGAGGATGCAAGGTTAGAAACTAGTTGATTTGGGTGGTTAGGGAGTTTGTAATGGAAGGAGTGATATCTGGTTCAGGTTAGATCGGTTACAAATGGAACATTAAGGTCTTTATGTATGATTTTATTTGTGACAAAGTAAGAAGCATTGAGGATTTTACGAAGGATTTTGGATTGCGATGATTGGATACGAGAGGAATTGGAAGGTTTAGTGAAGCCCCAAAGCTCAACTCCATATGTCCATATTGGCCTTATTACAGTCATGTAAAGACTGATCTTTTTTAATGTGTTGGAAGTTTAGACCGTTTGTCTAGTAAGTGCTGTAATAGTCGAAATTGACGTGCAGTTTCCTGTCTTTTTAGTCTTGTGTGAGGATTCCAGGTTAATCGCTTGTCCAAATTTAATCCTAGGTAGCGTCTGTTCGACAGGGGTAAGAGTAACATCATTAAATGAAACTGTAGGGCAGTCAGCAGGGTTACGACGAAGGGTAAAGGTGATTTGATGGGATTTGTTGGAATTTATCTTAATCCTCCAATTACACCATTCTTCGATGGCTGTAATATGGGATTGAAGATTTTGGGATACGATTAATGGGTTATTATTAACAGCGAGCACACATGTGTCATTGGCATACGTGGTGAGGATAGTGTTAGGATTGGTTGTAATGTCAGCTGTATAGACGGATGGGACCAAGGATACTACCTTGAGGAACATACTTATCTTAAGTTTGAAACTGACACTTTTAGAGGGTATGTTGGTCGATGAAAGATATGTCTCAATCTTACAAGACAAGATCATTATGTTTCTTCTTCCCGTTTAAAACAAATCTTATAGGACTTTCGCCTCCTGAAGGTTTTAGTGGGGTGGGTTTGCTGGGAAGGATTGCCTTTTTATATTTTCTTTGCTACGATATCTGCTATTTTGAGATTGTAATATTTCGTACATCAACCAACATACTCGCTTACGTGTCTGTTTCAAAACACGACTCTATTTTTATTGATGTAACCTTCTTTTGAGTTACTGTTCCGAGGTTCCAAAATAGGATTTCCCTTAGTTCTCTCCACATAGAATTTTGTACACTATATTAGATTGTAACTCTATTTTGTATTTGTATTTCTTATTTGTGTAAAGTTTGGATAAAGTGGCTGTATTTTTGTAAGTAATAGCGTAATCGTTTTAGGTTAGGATTTTTGATATCATCTATGCGAATGTTCGTATATTACTTGTGAAGTATCTTCTACTGCTGGTTACATGGCGTTTATCTTGTGTCATGGTTATTTTTGTTTAAGTAATTTACACACTATTTATGAGCTAACCGAAGATCTGTTACTTATACAGCAGTAATTATTTTGTATCTTTTTTGACATTGACTAGTTTTTCAGAGTGTATGTATTTTTGCCACCGTTTTGTTTCTATTTCCCAGTTCAAATTTCTAATCAAATGAACATCTAAAAATGGTATTTGGTTTTCTATTTCGAATTCTATTGAAAAATTTAATCTGAAGGAATAATGGTCAAACTCATTTAAAACTACTATTTTGTATTATTCTTGGTTGGTATCGCGGTTATTAAATAGTCAAAAAATTTATACAAATGGAATTTTGGGAATTACTGTATCTTATAACTCTTCTAATATCTACTAACATTGGGGTAATAGGAGATCTCACAAGGCATTCGAATTTTCAGATATCGAATTTTAAAAAAAGATCTAGTGTTTTTTTTAATTAGAAAACTCAGTTAAAAAAAAGTTTGGAATCGCTTCAGCAGATCTATATTGACTGATTTCCTCAGGACGGTTGAAATGTAGGGGTCCAAGTCGTAGAGTACAGGCTTCATCACTTATTAACACGTTAAGTCAGTTCAACAAAAACTTCTTACTTAAAGGAGTTTACTTCGACCTGCGTTACTTTTTAAAATGGCCAGGTTTTTCCTGGAGTGGTGGAATCTAGTGCGCAAAAATTGATTTGAAATTGTTGTAATGTTCGTAATAATAATTGTTACTTGAAACATTGAATTCTTATCGTTCTCTAAAAAAGAGGGAGATTTTAAGGGATTGCTTCTGATTCTGATATTATATTGTAAATTAAAAACGATTATATCCTAGAAAGTTTGTTACCAAATCAAAAAAAATAAAAAAACTTTTTCCAGAATTTTTAATTATCGACTGTCAAATTGTTATTTTAAATGGTAATTATTGACTTGTGACCACTCAGATCATCATTTCTGTTAAAATATATAAAATAAACCTCTTCAATCCACGTATTATTTATAGTATATTATCATATTATAAACATGAATTACATTGCTATTATTTTAAAATGAAGAGTTCGAATTAAAAAAAAAATGTTACTCTTTTAATATTATATTAGAAGTTTGCAGTTGTTATTAGGGATTAAAATATCATTACATAATTACAACACTTTATACTTAACACAACAAAAATTAAAAAAAAAGAAATTATTTCTGAAGAATAATTTTAAAAACTCTATAACAAAAATCTTTATCAGGATGTTACAAGTTACTGTTGCTTAACCAGCTGTGCATATTGACGTTATACGTGAATATTTGAGTCTAGTTCGTTGTTAAAACATAGGTTTACTTAAACGAAAATCTGATAATATAATAAAATTTTCTATATGAGAAAAATAATATACAAACCAAAATTTTTGCTTAACTAATTGTAGATGATTCCGGATGAATATATATATTAGGCATAATGTTGTCAAAAATGGGAAGGAAAATTCGTTATGAAATTTTTGCCACCAACGGTCTTTTTAAAACTGATCTTGAAGATTGGATGAAACTTAAAAAAAGTTGTTGAACAAACATTTTATAATTGTAAAGTTTTTCATTTCCACAGTTACCATGTTTTACGACTTAACGCCTTGTTTATTTTTTATTTGTTTTCTCGCGAAAAATAATGCAATAATATTTTTTATAATTAGTACCCAGAATTAAAAAAAAAATTGTCCACTCATTGCGAATTCCATGTGAGGATATACTACCAAAATTAATTAGAATTAAATTTTATCTTCTGTAAGAAGAAATTACTTGACTTTGCATATTCTCTTTATATTTTCGCATATTTTTTTTTATTAATTATATCATTTATTTATTTCTATTAA
>NW_027105356.1:430532-444196 GCF_000696795.3 Halyomorpha halys
TTTATTTTCCGACGTTTCGCCCCACTTTGTAGAGCTTCATCTGGGCTGCACAAGTTGATAGCTTTGGCGAATTTTCAAAAGTTAAAGTTTTTAAAAAAACTATCTGACCATCTTTTTTCATTATTATTATTATTATTATTATGATTTTTATATTAATTTACTATTAATTAATATTTACATTGGATCATATTATATTTTATGTAATGTTTCCTAGTACTAAAAAACAATAAAAATACAAAATTGGAAAATGTTAAGTTGTAAATTTTCTTGTATAAAACAAATAGACTTACCAGCTTTTATGTGAGGTAGATGCGGCTGCTTGAGTAGCCATGTCTTGATGGCTCTAACGTCTTCTGCAACTCCCTGCTTTGTCATACCAAGATTTTTGTACACTTTCTCTCTTGGTATAACTAAAGCCATCGGTTTCGCTTTCATCTGAAATACAAATAATATATATATAGTTTATTAGTATTATACTGATAATATTGTCGGGATGCAAACTAGGCCCAATTTCACAAAATTGAGACAGCACATCCCACTTCAGCCTAATGTTAATACTAATCCGGTACTTACATGTATATTACTCGTAAACATTTCTACATATATATATTTTTTTATGGCTCATGTTCTTCACTGAGGGGCCTATACATACAGAGTAGAAATGTCAAGATCCATTTCTGGGAGCCTTCCCAAAAATAAATATTGACTGACCCTGGCAGGAATCGGACCAACCAAGTTCTGGTCCAAGAGCCTCTTGTGCTTAGCTGTCACGGGTGAAATGTTTTTTCTCATTCTTTATAAAACCAAAAAAAAAATCTGTTTAAGCTTCAAAATTAAAAAATGTCAATTTAGAGCAAAAAAAAATTAAATCATTCGGTATTTATTATTGCATAGATTTAGTACTTTTTTTATAGATATCATATTTTTAATTAATATTTTTTTTTTATATTTTGCTAACATTCTCATTTGCCGGTGTAACAAAATCGACATTATATGATGAAAACTTTTCACTTTTTTGAATCTTTATTTCATTTCCAATAATGAGATAAGAATCTGCCAGTCAGATCATGCTGCCTGCCAAAATGGCGGTTGTTTCAAAACGTTAAAAATATGAATTATTCATTCGAAGCTTCATATCCTTTAAACTACCTAAACATCAGAAATCCTAATAGAACATCATTTAAAGTAAATTTCCTAAAATATGAGACCTAATAAAGTTGTTTACGTTCAAAAGTTTCTGAGATACAATTTTTTAAAAAGTAAAATTTCCTAACGAAACTACAATATACCAGTGGTAATTGGATTTGGAAAATCTATATCTCAGGAATGATCAGACGTACTGATGTCTATTTGCACTCAAGTAAAAGCTAGTTTAATTTATTATAAAGTAGTTCATAAAGTTTATCTTCGTAGGAGTAATAGTTTTCATGATATTTGCCAAAATAAATTTACAAAATGTTGATTGTTTCGACAATACTTTTGGCTTATGGAAATCTGTATCTAATGAAACATTAGAAGTAAAGATGTCTGCTAAAACCCAAATTAAAGCTTGAATAATGAACTATACTTTAGTATATGAATTTTATCTTCATAGAGATAGTAGTTGTCACGATATTTGCCAAAATAAATAGATTTATATTTTTTCGGACAAAATTTATATTAATTTACAAATATCTTAAAAACTATTACTCCAGCAAAAACAAATGTCATAGACTATATTTTAGTGTATTTCACTGTCTTTAATCTGAGTGCTAATAGACATCTGCACGTCTAATAATTCCTGAGATATAGATTTATTAAAATAAATTCACTAACTACTAATTTTCCACTATCTTCCAAATTTTTATAAAATGTTGCTTTCTAATAAAGAATATCTCCATAATTATTTAATGTATACAGCACTTTTATGGCTCATATTTATGCAAATGTACTCTACTTTGAATGCTGTTCTATTTGGTTATTTATTGTAGTAGGTAGTTTCAAAGATATAGAGCTCCGAATGAAAAAAATATTTTATTTAAAGATTTTGAAACAGCCGCCATTTTGTGAATTCCCTAAATATACTAGGTAGAAATATCAATGTTGACTAGTAATAATACGCAGTTTTATTAAGGTAATCGAAAATTGGGGTGAAATGTCCAACTTTGTTTCCTCCGGAAAGAACTTCGAAATTTTTATTAAATAATCCTTTCTAAAAAATTATATCTCGGAAAATATTATATAAAAATAATTCTTTTAGGGAAAATATTTTAGCAAATTTACTGTATTTTGAATGATGTTCTATTAGCTTTTCTAGTGTTGTTGGTAGTTTTAAAGATATGCAAGCTCTGAATGAAAAATTATTTTTTTAAAGTTTTTGAAACAACAGCCATTTTGTATTCCCAAAATATACTTCGTACCCTAGTAATAATACGCAGTTTTATTAATGTAATCGAAAATTGGGGTGAAATATCTAACTTTTTTTCCAACGGAAAGAACTTCAAAACTTTTATGAAATAACCCTTTATAAAAAAAGTATATCCCGGATGATATTATAGAAAAATAGTTCTTTTAGGGCACATATTTTGGAAAATTTACTGTATTTTGAATGATGTTCTATTAGCTTTTTTCGTGTTGTTGGTAGTTTCCAAGTTATGGAGCTCCCAATCAAATATTTTTATTTTTGTTAAAAAAAAATTTAACTTATTCTTTTATTGACAAGTTTATTTTCACGGCATCTATAACTGTGCAATGTAAACGGAACGTTACTGTCAAGGTAGTGATATATCGCTAGTAGTGTTCTAAATGCCACGAGGAAGATATTAACTATTTATTGTCCCTTTCCTGGTGAAAGTTTATAACGCTTGAGAAGTTCAGAGAAAGAAAGTGCTCAGCATTACGTGCTCTGTACCACAGCAAAAAGAATATTTACTCAGTTCTGTGAAGCGTTCTTATTTATTCAAGGAATATATAAAATACATAAAATTTATTTATGCAGACTCACAACCGCAATAAATATTATTTACTGATAAATCACACAACTATGGGGTTCCTTGATTAGAAATGCCATTATTTAAAATAAATTCTTAATAATAATGGCTTGACTAACCGGAAGGTTTTATGCCGATACTACTAATTGTTCTCTACATCCATTTGCCCATTGACGCCCTTCCAAATCAACTAAATCTGTCTAAACGCAATCCTCCCATCTACGTTTCGGTCGGCCCCTAGGACATTTATCCGTCGGTTCAGTCTTATTAATATTTTAGGGATCTGTTACTAAGTCCCACAACCTTACACTCCCTAATTATATTTACCGGGTGTAGCCTACTAAATTCTATGGTTAACTTATATTTTTCGGTCCATATATTTACGTAATACTTTATTTTCAAAAACCTCAAGGCGCCGATCATTCCTTCTTTAAGACGCCACGTTAAATAACACTTGATATAAATTCTTTAAAATATTTTTTTCTGAAGGCTTAATGCGGTTTATAGTTTTTCCTTAGTCGTTTCGATAATTTTAATAAAAGTCTTTATTTATTATGGGTCTAGACCCTTTAGAATAACATAAAAAGCATAAAAACAGTCTTAAGAACAGAGAATACAAAACAATATTTTAAAAACAAAAATGGAGTTATACAACATCATAAAATAATAAATCGGAAATGCAAAAATATTAAATAAAAATATAACAAATAAAAATAAAGCCTGATACTTATTATAAATCATAAGGTGTCTGACTTCTAATAATACAATGAAAAATAAAACAGAGATGAACTAAAAATAATTAATGATTTGTAGATAGTTGGCCGTAGATTAATAATTGGAGAAGATGGTCGGGGGGTGCGGTCAGTAAAAAGAACATAAATAAACAAAAAAATTATTTATACATGCCGATGTTTCGACCTGACTTTCAGGTCTTCATCAGGGAGCTTGTAGTAAAGGGGTTCTAGTTTTTTTTTTATTTAGTTTTTTTTAAATAATTTATTTATTGTTATTTACAACTGTATACACATATATACAACAAGTAAATTTGCTGTAGGTGGTATAGTAACATGATACAAACATGTGGAGAATCTACCCACTGATAGAACTCCAATAACATTTCTAGAGGAGAAGATCTAGAGGCCATCTTCTTTTCAGACGCCTAGGAGGATTATTAGGTATTGAAGGAGAAGCCAGGTTAGAAACAAGTGGATTTGGGTGGTTGAGAAGTTTATTATGAAAGGAACGGTATCTGGTTCTGGCCATATCGGCAATATATGGAACATTGAGGTCCTGATGGATTACTTGATTTGTGACAAAGTAAGGAGCATTGAGGATTTTACGAAGGATTTTGGACTGTAAGGATTGGATTCTGGAGGAATTTGATGGTTTAGTGGAGCCCCAAGGCTCAACTCCGTATGCCCAGATAGGCCTTATAATTGTCATGTAGACCAGTCTTTTGTAATTGGTTCTAGTTAAAACTCAAACTTAGTTTGAGTTGCATCCCCGCCCCTCCATCTTTTCTAATTAAAAAAAAACAATTACTGTTTATATACATATTTACAAGTTTAAAAAAAATTCAGAAAGTTTTAATGCAGAAAAAATAAATTAAAAAAAGGAAAAAAAAATCTCTAACAAGTCATTAACCTTACGGTATATTCCAAAACAAAAACAAATGTAGTAGTGTAGAATATGTGAACATATAAACATATTTAAAGATTCTATATAATATTTAATACATCCAATATATTTTTAAAAATTTGATCTGTCTTTTTTTCCAACATTTTTATTTGAAATTTTAATTGTCATTCTTCGGAAATTGGGTGTACAGTAGGGTGTTACAAATGCGGGGTTAAAATTATGGAAAACTATCAGAGCAAGGAATGAAGGAGGGAATAGAATGGCATAGGGAAGAGGAATCAATAAGGAAAGATCCGCCAAAGGCTGCGGTTCGATGGACAGTTACATACAAGTCTGAAAAGCGTGAACGGATGTTATGGGCATGCACAGAGGATTTGAATTAAAAGGAGAAGGGAGATGGACAAGGTTGGATAATTTGGTAGAGGAAGAATGCAACGATATATTTTCAAATTTTATTATATTTAAATGATTTGTTTATTTATAGAATAGTTTTTAATAGCTATAGAAACTCATTAATTTATAAATCTTTTTTGTTTGCAGGTAAGAAATTCGGACATCTCTAATTTTCTGTAAGTGAAGTACATTGATTTATAATCTCTGTTTGATTATTTATTATTGTTTGGTGAGTTAATAAATGTAATTTTTTTTTAAATAAATTAAAAACCTAATCAAATTTTAGTGGTAGGAAACCATAACTGATTATTTATAGTACGGGGTTTTATGGTTTTCATGACTAATTTTGCTTTAAAAAAAAATTTATTTATATTTGTAAGATATGTTTACATTTCAAAAAATTGTTTAGATGTTGAGATGTCCTCTGAAGGGCCTATATGGTAAGTCGGGATGAAATAAAACGTTCAAATGAAATTTCTCTATAATCATTCAAATGAATTTTCTCAATACTCTTTCTGTTCTATCTGTCTTAACCTTATAATCTAAGTGTCCATATTTTGTTTTATTCTCAGTTCGAATGACCAATTCAAGCATTACACAGACAGAAATCACAACTTAATTAGAAAAGCATGATAACACTTTTGCGACAACATATCGTTTTCCCTTTGTAAGATAATAGCTTTAATAACCAGGCACTGAATTGCTTAATTTTGTGTTGGTCTATTCTCACCACACCTGGCATAATTTCTCCTCAATTTACGGCATGTGCTCGGTTTGCTTGGGATAGTGTCTTTGCTACTCCTAGTTGATGTGTGATAGCGAATGCGTTTCAGACGTATTTATTTTATTTTTAATTAAATTTAATTTAACTAATAAATTATTTTATTAATAGATTTGTTAGTTTTTATTTTAGCTTGAATATATGGTACAAATGATTACTTAGAACGCTAATACTTATTGTCCTTAATTGTTGCATATTATATAATAATTTTTATCGAAAGTTATGTATTAGAATTAAAACTACTCAAATGATTTTTTAAAAACCAATAGATCTCTCCCATTCTTTTGGAAAGAACCCAAACAAGAAAGTAGACATAGGATCTGTCTACCAAAGGCAATCCCGCATGTGCTTAGATAATCTTAAATAGCATCTGTTACCTACAGCAATACTTCTTTTTAATTCTACAGATGTGTCACTGATAAGGGCTATCTGAGATCGGAGGTAATCGAATTCGTTTATCTTCTTCAAGGTAGTGGAAACTAAAGTAACAGTTTAAACGATATGGGTAGACAACAAAAATCAACAAAAAAAAAACTTCTTGTAATTTTACTAATTAAGCTATGATTAAGGATCCTTAATTTACTTGTTACGTATAAAGTTTACTTTTATGGTAAATAGATTGTTATTTTAAAAAAAATAAATAAATTTTATCCAATTATAATCTCAAGATCAAAGTTTCAAATCAAGTCCCAAGCAAAAGAAAAATAATACATTCAAAAGAAAAATATTTCAGTCCATTTACATATCAAAAAAACATTAGTTATACAGAGAATTTTAAAACAGACAAAAATAATCTGAACCAACACTATGCAGAGATTTTAAGTAAAATTAATTTATAAAAAATATGTGATAAAATTAATGTTGATAATTATAATTAACCTTGAAGTGAATTTTAATTCCAATTTAAAGATATTAGAAATTTAACCAAAATATAGTAGAAATAAATAAATTAAATGCCTAACCTGAGTGTGGGGGAAAACTATAAATATTGTTCTGATAAAGTATAACAGTGTAAATTGACTATGATTAAAAGTTTTAATTTAATGTGCATAAAATAGGTAATTAGACATAAGGTTTCCTTATTAATAAAATTAAATGGCACCCTAATTATACTGAGTTTTAATATCTCATAGGTTAATTGTTGACTGAAATTAATGATCTGGGCAGAATAAACTGCATAAAGTTGTTTTTTTTAAATTGATGTCCTAAATTTGTATTTTAGTGCTTGTGGATGGCCGAATTGGCCGAAACGTCGGACTTTTGAGAGTAAAATTGGATAAACTTTATTTTATTTAAACAATAAAACCAGTTTCAAGAAAGTTAAAGATTATATATAAAATAGATCGGTATTTTAAGTGATATCAGCGCGATTTTCTCAATTGGATATTTGACGACATGAAAACAATTTAAATCATGTTAAATTTATTTTAAGTTAATTCAGAAACCCGATCATATAATATATGTTTTAATTAATATAGATGCAGGATTAGTTTTTAATTATAGTTTTAAAATCTACGATTTTTAATCTGTGTACTAACAGAAGGAAAACCCCACCAAGCGGTTTTAAATATGACGTCATTTAAACAAACAACACTGATTTCGATTCACACTTTTTAACTGTTTTTTTTTTAACTATTTTCTATTTTTCTGTTAAAGGAATTTGCATTATCTTTTTCAGGAAAAACATGGAACACAGATTCATATAACCAGAAAGTAAAAAATTGCCTACAATTGATGATATGTCTCGCAACAAACCCTGATTTTTGTTCTGCAGAGTTTAGAAATGTTAAAACAGACATAGGTTATTTTTCAAATTAAGATTACCCATTTCATAGAGGCTGGGTGTGCCCTTTCAGTGCTCCAAAACTAAAAGGATTGATTCACGGCTAAAATAACAATTATTATTATCTGCCACAGCCGGATTCCAACCTGGACCTAAGATATAGTATCACAGAACCATACTCACTAAGCTACCCAACTCCGTTACGTATATTTGTTTCATCAAAATTTGTATGTAAAAATAAAACATAGATTAAAATTTAATTGTTGTTTTAAGGATTTAAAGTTCTCGAAAGTTAAAGCACCTATAGTATACATACTGCCACCAATTTTGAAAATCAGATCTGTTTATACTTTTTTTTATACTTTCTTTTTTAAAAGGAGACTAAGTCAGATGGATGTCAGAAGATGAAGGCTTACAGAATTGAATACCACCTCTCACATCATGCAGATATGCTACAATTGAATTTTGTAATAAACCATTAAATCGTTTACTATCTAATTTTAAGTGCTCTAAAAATAGAGTTAAGGGAATGCGGTGGTGCTGTGGTAAGGCAAGATGCTTCCAAGGACCCGGATCCCGGATTCGATTCTAGCTGGGCAGAAAATTTTTATACTGTTACAGCGTAGCTGTGAGTTAATACAGTGGATTCTGGAGCCCTCCTGGGGTCCAACCAGCCTCAGAAATTGTGGACTTATTATTGGGTAAAAATCTGGCGATCGAGCGTGATTCTGACCAAATCACCTCCTTGCACAACCGTTGTAACAGTAGTTGTTTTAAGTAACAGTAGTTCCTTAAAAAGTACTGCATCCTTAACCCTTCATGGCTTGTAGTGATACAGATTATTTTTGTTTAAATAGAGTTATATAATAAAACTATTAGAGCTGGATCACATAAACTTTTTTTATTGGCCATATTATATTATTTTAAGTAAAAAATCTATATGTTGCTTTCAAAAATGGTGGAAACATTGTTGCGAGCCGTTATTGAAGGAGACCCTAGCGAGATGTGAAACAATGTGGAGGCCAATCTACCATTAGTGACAGATTGGAATTTGACAGGAGGCAGAGTGTGAAAGGCTATTGAGGATGGGGGGAGGGGGCGCGAAGGGGGGCAAAAGGGGGGATCGATGGTAGCAGGTGACGCCCTCTCTCCCTCCCCCCATCCTCCACTTGTAAACATTTTTATTCCCACATCGACTATCTGTTCCTGTCTTTAACAAAACTTTCGATAAATATTCCTACTTCTCCAACTGTCATCAAAATTATATGTAGATTTTATGCAGTAGTTAACTATAGAATTTACAACTACCAAGCCGTATCGATGGTGCTCAAGTTTGATAAAAAAAACAAACTGTTTTTGTACTGTCAATATCCCGTATTTGAGGGCTATAAGTTATAGAAATAAGACTTATTTATAGCATATATTTTATTTATAGCATATAGAAAGGCGAAGAGAAGAATAAGTACATTTAAGAAATATACAACTTTTGACTTTATATATATCTATGATAATATATTTTATAGAAGAAAAAGGAGGTGGTTGACTTTGGCGTTCAGGAAAGAACGCTTCAAGACTTCATAATTCATGGGCATCTCACATGGGAATTTTTAAATTAAAATATTCAACAATGTTAATTCACTCCAAAAAATAGAGATGAGCTCTTAATAACTTTAATTTAACTTCAATGACCAATCTAAGTAATGGCTATTTTATTTATTATAAAAATAACAAGAAAATAAAGCAGCTGGATAGGACCATGACGCGAAATCAGTAATTTCAGTACATTCAGTATTTTAGCCATCAACACTGAAACACGGTTGAACTGTTCACTAAAATTTCGCTACATGCAAAAAACTGGACATACTAAATGATTATCTTCTTTGTGGTTTTTCTGTACCCGGGAAATTACTGGAGCGCTGGAAAAGCTAGAATCTTTCTTTAAAATGTTATGTTCCGTTTGTAATGACCTTACCCTCGCATTTTATTTTATTTATCACCCTACCCTGCCTATTAGGCAATACGGGTGTTCGCAACAGTTGGTACAACTCATTCCTGCATATGTCAAACATTTACATAGCTGTGCACACAGCTTGCTATTGCTTTAAAATAAATCTTGCTCTCCTCCTGAGTCCTTGCTGGTGTAGTTCATTCTCTCCTACCCAGGGAGAAGTGAGTAGGGCCCACGACCTCCTTCCACCCATACACGAAGGTCTTGTAGTGCGGGTAGTTTTCTTTTTTCATCAGCTCAGGAAGATCGCTCTCAGTCAGAACATAGAGTCCTGTTTCCCTCATCATCTTGGCTCTCAGTGCTTCATAGGCGGTACAGGCAAGTAAGACGTGCCCTCGCATTTAAAGAAGAAAGGAGCCTGATGGACAGAGCCGTGACGAAACACTGGTTATTTATAAAACAACTCTGTTTTATTCAAACACTTTCCCAAAAGTTGTTTTAGTAAGGGAAGCTATGACGGAAAAACTAACAGTTTTGAGGATGTGCTGGATAGACATTCTTGATAATATTATATTGTTTTTGGTTATATATTTATAACTTTTATAATACTGGTAAAGATAATAAAAGTAGTAATTCATTAAACAAATAATCGGATTCGTTCTGAGGTTGGAATACTTGCTGGTCGCATATTAATAATTGTTGAGATAAAGTTTACTGCTCCTAAAATTGAGCATGGACAGTTGAAGTTCTGGCAATGGTCAGATTCTCCACTTAAGTTGAGTGTTTGCGTCTTTAGCGCACTTGCTCAGCCTCCACTGGCTCACTACCAGTGATGCGGCGAGAGGGAAACGCTGGGATCTTTTGAGTTCTGCTCTACCCATCACACGTGGGGGATATAGTGGGCTCAGGGATCCTCAGGTCGATTGTGTAAATATTGTGTATAAGAGTGTAAGTGTGACTAGAGGTTATATTTTTTTTCATACATAGAGTTTGATTATGTTCATTTTCTTTATTCTTCTATTTGTATATATTTTATTTATTTTTATGTACTTTTTCTTATTTCTTTCATTTATTTATTTATTTATCATTCTTATTTTATTTTATTTTAGTATGAATGTCATCATTCATCACTATTACCTATTGCCCACCATAGTGTGGCAGATTGTAATATCTATTAATTAAATACAGTTTTTTTTTTTTTAAATTGAGGATACTTCACCTAAATTTAATGAAAAAATGGCTAAATCTAGTTATGTGTTATGTAACTATGTAAAAGTAGTTAAGTCTTCTATGTGACAGATTTCTAGATAGTGGAGGATATACTGCACATTCGGTCCTTGGTTCGGCTAATCTTTTACTATTAGAAGGGTAAGAGATGGTGGTAATAATTAAAAGTACTAATGAGTTTCCGAACCCTCTAATCATAATTGGAATAACTACAAAAAAATAAAATAAATTCGATCATCCAATAAATCTTCCTGTTTGTCTTAATTTATCATTATTTTTTATGATGTCGTTTCTAGTTCTAGGATGAGTTAAAAAGGAGAAGGAAACATATCTTATATTAGTGTTCTCTTAGGAATAAACTAGTAAATTTATATTTGTCAACTGTTTCGTTTAATATTAAACATAATTAGTGAGTAGGATAAATATAAAGTAGTTTGACTGCAGTAAAAAAAAAATAAAAAAACATTAAATATTAAATGAAATAGTTGACAAATCTAAAGTATATGTTAAAAAATGAGAGATATGAAAAAATATATAACAAAAAAAATTTGCCAATACAATTTCCAACTCGTGCTTTCTTTCAGTGGCCAGTGAATTCTTGAAAAAAAGAAATTTATGCCGGAAGAATTCCGTTAGGACGAAGTAAGGTCAGAATAATGTCCTAAGATTATAGGGCTATTCTCTGGCCCATTGATTTAAATTCAAGAAGGGTTAAATCCGATCCCTTTCGCAATGCGCCCTTTTACTGCTCCTCCAAAGTCCACTATCTCCAACCTTTTCCAAAACTTATAATGAACTGATAATGAATAAATTTGGAGGGGTTCTGGACTTTTACAGTATTAAAAGGAAATCTACGTTGCTATCTTCCCAACGAATCATTTAACATTCCATTTCGAAGAGGGAAACTTGCTACAATTCTTTTATGTAAATATAGTAGTCTGATGCATTTTTTCGGAATTGAGTCAGCTCAATGAGTAAGGCAGTAATTATGAGGACTCAGGTTCGAATCCGGCTGACATGTAATTATTTATTCTGTTCCTGTAAACCAGAGAGCCTTCCAAGGATCTCAAAGCTTCGAAAAAGGGTACCCTTAATTAAGGAAAAATCTGGCAGTTGAACATGATGCAGTTGAACGAGCTAGTTAAAGCGCCTACATCAACTGGCTCGTTACTGCAGTGGCGCCGGTTGCAAACTGGCCTGAAGGGTTGACTTTTATTTCTTTGGTGGTCCCCCGAAATGAAAGAAAAGGAGAATAAGAAAATGGTGGTAACCTTTAGATAATTGGTCAAAAAAAGGGCATGGGGGGGGGGGGTAAAAAGAAAAATCACCTCCTTTGCACGACGGTTATTCAAGAAACAGTGCCTACCTTACAAAATATTGAACCACTGATCCTTCATGGGTCTACAGTGCCCGCTTGAGCGGTACAAATTTATATTTTCAATGCTTAATTCGGTGCTGCATTACATTATTCTTGGTTAGTTGTATTATGTAACTATGTGTGTTTATCATAACAATGCTAACCCATTGCTAGATATAATTTAACATATATTTTTAAAATGTATTTATTGATAGTTACAACTGTATTTAAAATATATACAATAAGTAAACCTGATGTTAGTTATACAGTGGGATGATACAGATATGTGTAGAATCTACCCTTTGACAGAACTGGAATAACATTTCTAGAGGAGAAGATCTTGAGGCCACCTTCTTTTATGTTGCCTAGGAGGATTATTAGGTAATGAAGGAGAAGCGAGGTTAGAAATAATTAGGTTTGGTAAGTGATGAAATTTATCATGGAAGGATTAGGATCTGGTTCTGTTTAAATCGGCAACGTATGGAACATTGAGATCATGATGGATGACTTGATATGTGACAAAGAGAGGAACATGAAGGATTTTACAATTTATTTAAAACAAATTTGATCCTTTTGATTCTCAACTTTATTCTTTTCAAAACCTTCCAACGTTTCGACCCTCAGGTCATTTTCAAGGATACCATTATTTTGTTGTAATTTTCTGACAAGAGGTTCTGTTTTAAGGTTTGCAAATGTAAATGAAAGAAAGAAGAGAAGTGGTTAGAAAAAGTTTTAAATTTAAGAAAGAATTATATAAAAGAAGTTATAGATGGGACAAAGGCAATTAGCCGGCATTTTTAAGAATTTTAAAAAAGAAAATGACAACAAAATAAAGGTATCCTTGAAAATGACCTGAGGGTCGAAACGTTGGAAGGTTTTGAAAAGAATAAAGTTGAGAAAAAAGCATCAAATTTGTTTTAAATAAACTAAACCACTCTCAAACAAGAATTTTACAATGTTTCGGATTGTAAGGATTGAATAAGAGATGAATTCGATACTTTGATGGAGTCCCAAAGCTCAACTCTTCTAATTCCAGATAATTAAACATATTAAAAATATTTAAATCTTTTAGTTAAACAGTGTTATTAAAAATAATGTTTTCAATAATTATTTAGAGTATTTATTAAATCACTACTAATAGTATGTTAGGGTAAAGTAAATCCAAGCGTAGGGTTACACAAGTTTCCAAAGAGAAAAAAAAACAAATACCGAACCTCAGATGAGTCAGCGAAGCCAACAAAAATGCAGGAAGCTTTCAGAGCTTCCAATACTGTTCATTTCCGGATTGGATTTCTTATATTTATTTTAGGTTCTCTTTATTATCTTTTCATTTTACTTAATTGAATACAGTTTAAAAAAAGTAAAACATCCATTTTTATTTTTTATAATAAATGAAATATACAGTAAGGGAAAATACAACTGTGAAAAATTTTGAATCCGACTTTTCAAAGGAAATATTTCTTTTGTATTATTCATATTTATATATTATATTCTATTGCGTCTTTTATATTTATTTATTAACTTTAGTTGCTATTAATAAAAAATATCCTGATTTCTTTGTTTCGTTC
>NW_027105356.1:444246-447921 GCF_000696795.3 Halyomorpha halys
AGAACCTTAATATATATTTTTCTTTCTGTCTTACATCACTTAATGTTTATATTTTATTATTTATTTGTAAAATATAATATTGAAAATTTCTTTTTTATCTTATTTTATTATTTTTTTTTTAGCTTTTCTACTTACTTATTTGTGTTTTAAACTTATTTATTCATTTCTTTTAAAGTTATCTCTTTGTTTCTTATTTTTTCTACAGCTGTAGCTATTTTTTTTTTTATTTCTATATATCTATTTATTTATAATTTCTATTTTCAATAAATCAATAATTCAATCGTATTTCTATATTTTTGTTTATTGATAATTTCGATAAATGTGCATTGCATTAGTGTAACTGATAGTACTTGTATTGCGGGCCATTGGAGAAGTGTATGAGAGGGTGGAATAGAAAGAGTAACATTGATCGAAATGAAAAAACAAAAAACAAATAATGAATAAAAAAAATGTAATATAACTTTGTGTTAGAAGAAGGTGAAAAAAAAAGGATATATAAAAAATAAAATAAAATTGTTTTAAAAAATAATATTTTAAATATATTATATTTTGGTTATTGTTAATTATTGTTTGAAAAAATAAAATGTAAAAAAAAAATGGTTTATCTTTAATTATCATATGTTAGTGTTTAAATATCAAATAGTGGATTAAGTACGCTGTGTGTTCTAGAAACCTAATGTATTGGGGCAAAATTATTAAATAAAATATTTCTCTCTAGGGTATTTTTATATTTTTTTTATTTTGGTTAATAGGATTTTTATTATTTATTTACCTAGAATTAAAATCAATTTTTTTTAAACAAATGATACTTAGCACTCGTTTAAGCTTTATTTTTTTTTTTATGTAAATAATCTTTTCACTTTCTCGAGAATGGTTATCATGGTTTTAATAAAATTAATTTTATCCAATTTAAGTCTCAAAACATCTATATTTCTTTAGTCCAACGTTTCAGCCAATTCGGCAATCCTCAAGGAAAATCTTAAATACAATAATTTCATTTAAAAAAACTTTATGCAGGTTATTATGATAAAGTATAATAGTGTAAATTGACATTGATTAAAATTTAATTAATGTACAAAATTGACAAAATAGGGTAGTTTTGACTGAAATTATTGACCCTAGTCAGAATAGCCTGCATAAATGTTTTTAAAATTGATGTTGAGGATGGCCAAATTGCCCGAAACGTTGGACTTATAAAGAAATATAGATTATTTTGAGAACTAAATTGGATAAAATTTATTCTATTTAAACAAAGTTTTAGTTATTTTTTTAAAATTCTATTTAGCCTTACTGCATACGGTAGGCATTTGACATTCCCATTTTACCTTCAATTCAAAATCTATATCAAATGTATAGCCTAAACTATGAGTTAATTTTATCAATTTTTTAAACCAGCTTTTTATATTATAGCTAAAATTATAGGTTAACAGTTATTTAACGTTTTTATTCATCTAAGGTATAACAGTAGGTCCCTCTGTAATAATAAAATATCTTTTTATTTTTTCCTATTTACTACTGTCTTTATATTATCATACTCGAAGATATACAAACAAATAGCCCCTTTATAGGTTTCCATAAAAATGTATGATGCACAAACAAAATAAAATCTGCGTAACCTAGATGTTCCTCGAAGTACTTTGTATTCATGGTTGTAAGGTTACAACGACTCCTGAGGTTGATGTCGGACACTAGGTCGAACGGAAGGATGCGTCCTTACTTCGTACCAAGACAACTGATACAGGAATAGATTAAGGCAATGTTCTTTGATTGAATACCTTAGTACTGATAATGAACTCCATAGTTTCGCAACCCTTAAAGAGACATGGCATACAAGATTGTTTGTTTATTTGTTTTTCAAGGCATTTGAACGTGAATCATCACGTTCAATTACTACGAATCAAAGCACAAGTTAATCGTTTACTTTTATTACAACAAAAATTAATTAATTAACACCCTATCTGTGACTACCGTAAATTATTTGTTGTGTGAAAACATTTTTTTTTTTTTTTTTAATAATTTATTTATTGCTATTTACAACAGTACACACATATATACAACAAGTAAATTTGCTGTAGGTGACATGATAAAAATTAGAATATACCCACTGATAGAACTGATAGAATCTTATTTTCAGACGCCTAAGAGGATTATTAGGTAATGAAGGAGAAGCCAGGTTAGAAACAAGTGGATTTGGGTGGTTGGGAAGTTAATTATGGAAGGAACGGTATCTGGTTCTGGCCAAATCGGCAACATATGGAACATTGAGGTCCAGATGGATGACTTGATTTGTGACAAAGTAAGGAGCATTCAGGATTTTACGAAGGATTTCGGACTGTAAGGATTGGATTCTGGAGGAATTTGATGGTTTAGTGGAGCCCCAAAGCTCAACTCCGTATATCGTGTGAAAACATGACTTTAATATTCTGTATATAACTGATTAAAATCCTAATGAATTTGAATAGTAATATACAAGGTAATAATACATTCTTATTATATTAGAGCCTAGGAAGAGAAAAAAGGCAGATATTTCACCCCGATTTTTTATTACTTTAATAAAAACTATGTATAATTACTAGTCAAGATTGATGAGTCTGCCAAGTATAGGTAGAGGGAATACAAAATGGCGGATGTTTTAAAACGTTAAAAATAAATTATTCATTCGGTGCTCTATATCATTAAAACTAGAAAAATAGAATACATAATTTAAAGTAGAGTGAATTTATTAAAATATGTGCACTAATAGAACTTTTTACGTTCAATAGTTCCCGACATACAGTTTTTTTAAAATGTAGCATTCCATAAAAAAATGTACTGAGTAATTAGTAGTTAGTCAATTTATACTGGGAAATTTATATCTAAGGAATCTTTAGACGTAAAGATGTCTATTAGCACTCAAATTGAAGTTTGTTTAATGTGCTATAATGTAGTTTATGACGTTTATCTTCGAAGAAGTAGTAGTTTTCATGATATTTGCTAAAATAAATTGATTCTTGTCGTACAGATAACATTTCATACACGAAATGTCTATTGATGTGAAAATATCTTAAAAACTACTAACCCTATAAAGATATAGATGAACTACCTTATAGAACATTTAACTAGCTTTTATCTGACTGGTAACAGACATCTGTGTATCTAATGGTTCCCGAGATATAGACTTCCCACAATAAATTCACAAACTACTAATTTTTTAGTACATATTTCATTAAATTTTACTTTTAAAAAACAGCATCTCGGGAACTATTGAGTATAAATAGCTCTACTAGGTAGAGCTTGTTTTATATTTTAGCAAAGTTACTCTAATTTAATTTATGTACTATTAGATTTTCTAGGGTTGTTGATAGTTTCAAAGATATAAAGTTCTGAACGAAAAATTAATTATTTATAATCTTTAAATTTCTTTCTTGAGACTGGCAATTTTTTACTAAATAATTCAAAAACAAGTAGTGATATAATATTGAATTATTATTCTTGCCACCCTTATCACATTAAATACAATGTAATAAATAATTATATTAAAAAAGCAATTAAAATAACAGATGATAGTAGGTTACATATAATAAAAAGTAAGATAATGAAAATGTTCCTAAAAAATTTTTACCCAAAAAAATTAATCTACAAAATTTGGGAAATTAACCTTAAAAATATCAAAAATAAAACAGGAAACGAAATAGT
>NW_027105356.1:448288-455040 GCF_000696795.3 Halyomorpha halys
TAAGGTAAGGTAAATTATAAATAATAATGTTAAATAATTGAATTGATTGTAGGATCATACAAATAATGGAAACTTTTGTAATAGATGTCCCTGAAGATGGCCGAATTGGCCTAAGCTTTGGGCGTGTAAATGAAATAAATGTTTTGAGACTAAAATTTGGATAGTGTGTTGAATTATTTAGTAAATAAATACATATATACAGTTATTGCATAAAGTGATGACTCTGCTAACTATAATTGTGAGAGAATATAAAATGGTGGCCGTTTTAAAATGTTACAAAAAAATTACTTTTTCATTCTGAGCTCCGTATCTTCAAAATTACCTACGAAATGATAATGTTTAACAAACCTAGAAATACAGTTTTAAAAAAAGTAACTTTATTCTTGGAATAAAGAAAAGCTAATGTTTTGAGAATTTATTTTCGTAATTTTTATGGAAAGTACAACTCCTAAGAACGGCGTACAGATGCCTATTGGTACTCAAATTACAGTCAGTTTAATATACTTTAATGTAGTTTATCTTCGCAGGAGCAGTTGACATGCTATTTGACAAAAATTACTGAATTTTAGGAACTAACTACTTATATATAATCTATTTTTAAATGTCTTCGAAACATTCTAGTAATTAAGTCACTATGTAAAATTAGTGTTATTTTTTTCAAAACATATCTGAGAATAAATTTTTATATATAAAAAGATAACATTATGATACATTTGTTTGGGCTGAAACGAGAGACAAATATAGCAAGATATTATGGGGTATACTCCAGATATAAGTTAGCAAGTAGTTGCCTTTGAATTTATTTTCGAATTATTTGGAATAATTTTTTATAAATATTATGATTTACTTGGAATAATTATAAAGCGATTTTGATTTTAATAATTTTAAAAATGATATGGATAACTATGTTAAATGTGCTGTATGTGTTTAATTTTTCGACACCATAATATATTACAATAGCTATTGGTAACTGCAGTAATTTTTCTGCTTATTGAAAAAGTTAATTTAACGTATTTTTGTTTTAACTCTATATTCTTAAAAGAATATATATGATTTAATACATTTTTCGTATGATTTATTTACTCGTTAAAAAGTAGGTATATAGTTACAAAGAAGTTTAACTATGGATATGATACAAAAATTTACACGCTTCTCCTGGTATAATATAATTTTTCACCTATTGTCCATTCTAGCAACGCCAAAAAAATAAAATAATTAAATTTTCTTCCATATTGAAAATTAATGATTCACCGGAAGAAACTCCTTAGTTCCTATTAATTTCCATATCTTTATCATTTATCATTCATCATATTATCGAAGCACTCAAAAATTATGCGTCAGACTTCGCATATAAAGTTTCAGCGTAGACATGAACATTCATATTCGTGCATTAAATCAGAATGAAGGTTCTCACTACTGCATTAGTTCTTGGTGCTCTTGCATTCCTGCAAGTGACCAGTGATTCACCAAGCGCTTACTACCAGAGTAGCTTGAAAAGGTACAACCGCGATAGCTATACATGGGGTCAGAGAAGAGAGGGTGAGAGGTGAGGCTTTGGATAAAAATATAATTCATGTAATAATATTAAAATGTATATATTTACGTATGACAGTGAATATGCGTTATTATCTTTATTCAAGAGCATTTAGATACACTTGACACACTTAATTAAGTAGAATAATGAAAGTATTACAGTAAGTATTATATTATACTTAACTGATTTTCTTAAGTCGTTATTTTTTCAGGCTGCACGAAATTAAATTCGTTTTCAGTTTACCTCGCAGAGGAGTCTCACTGTACTAAGTTAGATTCATACATAAAAGATGTCATCATTATGATTTGGATCAGATTTGAAATTTGCAATTATAAACATTAGTACTGACTTATGATTTCTGTATACTCTAAAAATAAATAAATTCAATTGCTTTTAGAATCGGAATCAAGAGTTAATAATTAAATTTCCGTTTACGAATAAACTTTTAAATCCTTATTAATTTGTTATTGTGAATATTTTCTAAAATGTCTATAGATATATATATATATTAATGTTATTCGTTTTTATTGGAATTATTAATATTTCAGATTGCTGTACGAAACAAGAGTACGCTATAGCGATAATGTTATGAGGTGAGATCTCATTAGATATAGAGTAGATAAATGCATGACTATATAGTAAAGTAACTTATCATTTAAGTCACTAAATCTACACGTTATATATCTTTTAAAAATATTGTATATGTGTTGGTCAAAGGCTTCTTTTACTGAACCGCCATTGGATCATTGCTGTGTGATTGTCTTTAATGATTTTTATGTTCTGGACGCAGGCAATACTTGCTAAGACATTCGGGTTCGCCCAGGATGAGGTACGGGTTCGCCGGTAAGGTGACCGTCGATGTCGATCTTCCTTTGGCAGATCAAAGGCTCGGAGGTTTCATCACATTCATCGAAGCACACAATTTGGCCCGAAGCAGAGGATACGCTTGTCTCACTAGAGGAGGTATTGGGTTCGATTGGGTCACGCTCCATTTCGTGTCTAACTACAACAAGGATATTGACTACGTCGTCAGGGTGTTTGGGTTTTAATATTGTCATCATTTTGGTTGTATCAATAAACTTTTTTATGTTTTTATATATTTATATTCAGTCCATAAAACATATCCTAGTTAGGATTTCGGAATTTGTTTTAATAGTATGAATGATTTTTACCTTCCATTTGTATACTAATGAGAGTCTCAGCGAACTCTAAGGTTCTATACCAAGATCCATCTTCACCGGCCACCGTTGAATACCTAATCCAGAGAATGGCTTTAATCCTAACTCAGTAACACCATTTTTTCACGTTAAGAGGAATAAATGATTATCAGACATGAATATATTTTACATTATGAGGAACATATGTCTCCTAGGCTTGTAACTGATATTATTTTTTTTTCTCAATAAGCTGAGTTATTATTATTATTATTATTTATTTTATGATTAATAATTTCAAATTAGTCAATTTGACTTCATTTCATTTTCTTCTCTTACTTTCTTATGCCTAGAAATAATAATGTTTGAATAATCCCTCCATAGCTTATGACAATTTTCCACAAAGGGGTCTTCATGGAGTGGAATTTTACTATTTCTTGTGGTTTGGCAAGCAAATTGTATATATTTAAAATTGTAATAATTTTATTATTCCTTCAATAATATTTCATTTCCTGGTTACCCTCTACATAACCAGACAGTTAGCTGTAACTATATTACGATCTACCTGACAAATAAGTTTAATTATGAGCACTAATTCGTAAGTTAATTGTTATTCAATCAGTCAAAAAATGACTATAAATTAATAATTTAGTAATAATTGAAATATAAAAAATTATATACGAATAATTGGCTTTTCTTATTTAATGTAGTGATTATTATCAATGTACTGTGTCTGATATAGTTGTGAATGGTTTGTATTGAAGACTACAAGAATAAAGAACTTTCGATTTGCTCTGTGGACCTTCAAAAGGCTTTTGACAGGGTGGGAAAGGAAGACATAGAGCAAGCACTGTCTGAATAATGAGGGAGATCAAAGCGAACGGAGAAAGACTGGAGTAGGTCCAGAATTCCAAATATCTCATCTAAACGAAAGTGGCTACATTGATGAAGTTCCTCAAAGAATCAATGCAGCAGGAAGAATATTTAGTTTCCTTCGAAGGGGTTTCCTGGGCATTAGAGAGGTGACGAGAAAAACTAAAATAACGATCTACTAATCGACGTTCCCCCCTATTCTTTCCTACTATTCCGAATCGTGGATCCTCACCTCGAAACACAAGAGTCGTATCCAATCCATGGAGATGTGGTACCTTCGTAAGGTAGAAGGAAGGACACGACGAGATAGAGTACGGAACAGTACCATTCAGACTAACCTCGGAGTCAAACCGGCTGAGAGCATCCTAGAAAGACATATGAGACTTGCGTGGAGGGAAGAAGGCCAAGAGGAAGGCCACGCATTTCCTGGGAGGAGGTTGTTAAGGAGCCGTTCAGGAGGCGGGATATGGACTATAGTAGGAAAAGCGAGATGGTCCAAAAGCGAGATATCTGGTCCAGACTCTGCAAATTTTAATCCCACTCTGCACAAGCGGTATAAAATGATTATGATGATGATAGTTTGTATTTTGAAGTTGATAACGTTGATAAAATGTAATTTTTCTAATGATATTGTAAATTGGTCTCGATGGTGGAACTATGTACGAAACGTATTCCGAAGTTAAGACAAAGTAATAAGAAGCAGTGAAGGTTTAAAAATGAAAAAGAAAAAAAAGTGGGCAACATAAATTAACGCGAAGCACAAATTAAATAATGAAGATTGTAAAGTTATATTCATCTATAAATCGTTATCAAAATATCCCAAACAATTAAATAATTAAAATTGTGATTTATGAAAATTATCGTATTGAATCGCAATTCCAACACAAAAGAACAAATTTGTCACTAGAACATTTTAAAAGAAAATAGATAAAACTTGTAAAATACAATACAACAATAAATCTGTCCCAAGACTGAGATATGTTCTAGACTTTGTAACTAACAACACCAAAAGTCTTTTAACATTATTGAAATAAAAATAGATTGGAGGAGTCAGTCAATAAAAGTAAAAAAAAAAATAGCAACAAAAAACTATTTATTGTTAACCAACGTTTCGCGCCACATTGAAGGGCTTCGACAGGGCTGATAAGAATGGTTTTCTGTATCTACAGTTGGTATTGGTAGTTTTTTGTTAATATTTTCAAAACCTTTATTGACCACCACCTGGACTATCTTCCTTCAATCTACTTCATACGATCAACTATTTGCTTCTAATATGAAATAAAAATATTTCCTCTCAACAGGTTTTATGTGTTCTGTTGAGGCATAACAGCATATTGGTTGGTGGAAGGGATTATGCCTTTTCTCCTTAAAGCTAGCGCATGCACATTATGTTAATGCTTTTAAGCTTTTCAACATCTATTCCATATTTTCCGGTATTCATTATAAATTTAATTTAAAATGAAGTATAAATTATTGCTTGATGATGATGGACCAGTTGTATATCACAAAAACTGGGAGACCTGTCCAAAATGGAGTATTATATTTTCTCCACACAGAGAGTAGGAATATTTGCATAATGGCCGAATACTACCAACTTTTCTTGGCGTGATTCTATGGTTATGTACATAGTTTCATCCTCTCTTGTCTTCCCCCACTTCGACTACGGATCCTTGGTGTACGGAGGGCTATCTGCAGGACTAGAGTTGAGACTGAAGAGACTCATGAATTGTTTTGTAAGATTTATCTTTGGGTTCCCTAGGCACTCTCAAGTCTCCCGCTGGTATTCCGAGTTGAAGTGGCTCTATCCAACCTCCCGAAGGCAATACCTCCTTGGTGTTTTTCTATTCCAAGTTCTTAACATCAAAAAACCTACCTATATCATAGATCTCCTCACTCTTCGTTTATCCATCCACTCATTAAACACCAGATCCCATCCGAATGATTTATATATGCCCTCCTATAGAACCTCCTTCTTTAGCAAATCCTTCGTCATACGTGCAACCTCCCTCTGGAATTCTTTTCCCATCTCCATTCGCAAGTCCTCATCCATTCTCTCCTTTAAACAACACATATTCCTTCATTTATTGAATAACCAAACCTCCACATCTTTGTAATCAAATAAATAGGCAGTTATTGATTAACATTATAAACAGTAGTAAAGCCAATATACCAATGAAATTTCATTCTACTACCTGAAAATTTGTAAACGCTCGCCAGATAAAAATCTCACTATATGAACCTTGTAATTATTCTTAGGGGACATATGTCCCAGAATAAAGTTATTTTTTCATTTCATTTCATAGTTTCCGCAATATATGTAAAATAAAATAAATGTATATGTTTATTCAATAGCCAAGTTATTTAAGTACCAACATATAATTTTTTAAAAAATTTATAGGTAAAATACCTAATTTAAGTAAAATGAATACCAGTGACGCTGCTGAGAGAGAAGTGCTGGGATTTCTTGGAACCCTGCTCAGCTTTCCACACGTGAGTAGAAAGGTTTGGGAGTTCTGCAGAATGTAAATATGATATATAAGTGTGAATGTGTATTTATTTTATTGTTTTTTAATTTAATTATTAATTTTCTTTGCTTTGTACTGTGGTGATTTGTTATTATTATTTAATCAGTTTTATTTTATTAGATATTTTATATAGATTCATATTCGTATATAAATTGTGATAGTATTTTCTTTTATTTTATATTTCCTTATTATTATTATGTTAAATTTAATTTTTTTTTTACTTCGGTGAGTACTATTGTTATAATTTACATTATTTTTTCTTTTATTCGTCTGTATATGTATATATTGTATGAATGAATATTTGAACACTTGATCCTCTTAGTTTGTGGTTCATTTTTTTAATACTCTTCAAAAATTTTTATTAAAGTTTCAAAAATATATGTATATAATTTCGGTTCACTAAAATCTTTTGAAAAGTGATGTAGGACATAAGTGATAAACAACAAACCAAAGGGAATTAGGAAGTAAAGGATGCAATCTACTCTTGACCCATTTTTGAATTTTCTTTTCGATATAGTATTCGCACTTACATATTTGAGGTTAAATATCGATTAAATAATATAATACTATTTTCGATTAGTGCTAATAACATGGCCAAACCGTTTACCATGTGTGTGGAAGCTGCATATCTTCATAAATCATTTTATCTTTCATAGTTTACAAACA
>NW_027105356.1:455090-456102 GCF_000696795.3 Halyomorpha halys
GAAGACATAGAGCAGGCACTGTCTGAATAATGAGGGAGATCAAAGCGAACGGAGAAAGACTGGAGTAGGTCCAGAATTCCAAATATCTCATCTAACCGAAAGTGGCTACATTGATGAAGTTTCTCAAAGAATCAATGCAGAAGGAAGAATATTTAGGTTCCTTCGAAGGGGTTTCCTGGGCATAAGGGAGGTGACGAGAAAAACTAAAATAACGATCTAAAAATCGACGTTCCCCCCTATTCTTTCCTACTATTCCCAATCGTGGATCCTCACCTCGAAACACAAGAGTCGTATCCAATCCATGGAGATGTGGTACCTTCGTAAGGTAGAAGGAAGGACACGACGAGATAGGGTACGGAACAGTACCATTCAGACTGACCTCGGAGTCAAACCGGCTGAGAGCATCCTAGAAAGAACTACCAGAAAGACATATGAGACTCGCGTGGAGGGAAGATGGCCAAGAGGAAGGCCACGCATTTCCTGGGAGGAGGGTGTTAAGGAGCCGTTCAGGAGGCGGGATATGAACTAGAGTAGGAAAAGATGGTCCAAAAGCGAGATATCTGGTCCAGACTCTGCAAATTTTAATCCCACTCTGCGCAAGCGGGATAAAATGATTATAATGATGATAGTTTGTATTTTGAAGTTAATAACGTTGATAAAATGTAATTTTTCTAATGAAATTGTAAATTGGTCTTGATGGTGGAACTATGTCCGAAACGTATTCCGAAGTTAAGACAAAGTAATAAGAAGCAGTGAAGGTTTAAAAATGAAAAAGAAAAAAAAAGTGGGCAACATAAATTAACGCGAAGCACAAATTAAATAATGAAGATTGTAAAGTTATATTCATCCATAAATCGTTATCAAAATATCCCAAACAATTAAATAATTAAAATTGTGATTTATGAAAATTATCGTATTGAATGGCGTGATTCTATGGTTATGTATATAGTTTCATCCTCTCTTGTCTTCTCTCACTTCGACTACGGATCCTTGGTGTACGGAGGGCTATCTG
>NW_027105356.1:456946-457682 GCF_000696795.3 Halyomorpha halys
TTCTTTATTATTTGATCAGTATTATTTCATTATACTTTTGATGTAGATTATATCTTTATTTATACAAATCGTGATAGTATTTTCTTTTATTTGTATATTTCTTTATTATTATTCTGTTAAATTTAATTTTTTTTTTACTTCGGTGAGTACTATTGTTATCATTTACATTTTTTTCTGTTTTTTTTTCTTTTATTCGTCTGTATATGTATATATTGTATAAATGAATATTTGAACACTTGATCCTCTTAGTTTGTGGTTCATTGTATTAATTCTCTTAAAAAATTTTGAATGATGCAATCAACTCTTGAACTATTTTTGATTTTTTTTTTCAATATAGTATTCGCATTTACATATGTGAGGTAGAATATCGATTAAATAATATAGTACTATCTTCGATTAGTGCTAATAACATGGCCAAACCGTTTACCATGTGTGTGGAAGCTGCATATCTTCATAAATCATTTTATCTTTCATAGTTTACAAACATTTGCCAAGTTATTGAACAAAGGATTTGCTACCGTTATATATCCGACGCCTGCAATGGCAGATAGACTTGATTCTTTCTAACGAACCGGTAGAACACTTTACCCAGGGAGCCCTACAGCCATGAGTACCGGAAATTAGTGCATATTTTATCATACAAGAATAAAGAACTTTCGATTTGCTCTGTGGACCTTCAAAAGGCTTTCGACAGGGTGGGAAAGGAAGACATAGAGCAGGCACTGTCTGAATAATG
>NW_027105356.1:457732-458854 GCF_000696795.3 Halyomorpha halys
TTCGATTAGTGCTAATAACATGGCCAAACCGTTTACCATGTGTGTGGAAGCTGCATATCTTCATAAATCATTTTATCTTTCATAGTTTACAAACATTTGCCAAGTTATTGAACAAAGGATTTGCTACCGTTATATACCCGACGCCTGCAATGGCAGATAGACTTGATTCTTTCTAACGAACCGGTAGAACACTTTACCCTGGGAGCCCTACAGCCATGAGTACCGGAAATTAGTGCATATTTTATCAGTGAAGTTATTCTATTCCATTCTGATTAATAATAATGATTTTGAAGTGAATGACTAATAAGGAAATCCTCATCCGTTTTATCGATAACCCTATTCATCAATTAACGAAGAATGTGTTGATATATTATTAATTTTTCTATTATTAGAAGTTTGCGAAATATTATGTTATCTAAATAACTCGTCATATTCGAATATTAATGAACTCATGAGTATAGGGTCAATGAAATCATGAAGTTATCAAATCAGTTTTTCGTTTTCAAAAAGTTCAAATAACATGTGATCGAAATTCTATGAAGATCGGTCTCAGAAAGAATACAGTAATGAAATAAAACAAAATGCATATATAATATCAGGTTGACTTGTAAAAATCAAAGATGGTACGGGTTTCGGTAAAGAAAAGCAACTAAAATTTAGTTTTACGAATTTATTAGTTTTTAAGTAGTTTTAACAATATAAAAACTAATAAATTGTTTATGTTGATTGCAACGCTCTCTTTAACCCCCCCCCCCCTCCCCTCCACGATTCTAAATAATAGTTTGGAAACTACTCGGCAAGGAAAGCAATAATATTGTTGAAAGATAGTAGAAAAAAACTATTAATTGTTAACTAACGTTTCGCCCCACGTACCATGGGCTTTTAGAGTGCGGGTCTGGGTGAGAGTTACTCTCAGTAACTCTTTTTACCATTATTATCTATATATTTAATTATTATTTCTCCTTTAATCCATCTTTCTTTTTTTCCATCTTAAAAAACATAGAATAAATATAAAATATAAATAATAAAAATGCATACATACAAAAATCTATTGTGTTTTAGAACATAAGTACTATTAATTTAAAAACTATTAAAAAAAAGTCTTAAAAATTATCTACAGGG
>NW_027105356.1:459114-461996 GCF_000696795.3 Halyomorpha halys
TTATAAAATTTATATGATATTACATTCATGTATTCAGTATATTATACACTATAAGGAAGTACTGTTAGTAGTAACAGTACTTCCTTATAGTGTACCGCACCCATGTAGTGTATACTTTATAGTGTACCCTCCATTAGTAGTAGCGGCACAAATTGAATCTTTATATAATATAATACTATCTGTACACCTATAATATTGTATATATATTATACATATATACATGTAAGCGAAATCCCAAATGTAGTTAGTAACCTGTGATTTATGTTGAAAAGACTTCAGCCTCTGACACATCTAACTTATGAGATTATTTGATAAGGAACCATAAAAATGTTCACTGACAGTACGTGTCCCGACAACTATAAATCAATAGTATCGAACTATTCGTAATCCTAGTGCTAGATTGTTTTTGTCAACATGCCTATGTTGACAAATTGGGCCATATTTTTAAAAAACCTAGGTAGATAAGTATTTTATTTTGTATAATGTCTTAGTTTGTCGGTTAGAAGTAATCCAGTTTTTTTTATTAAGCTCATAGGATACTCGCAACAGTAATTTACTTCATAACGTGCTCTTAAGAATCCATCTTTTATGGAGACTATTTGTAAAAAAGAGCTGTCATAACTTTGATCTTCAACTAGATGATCGACCATACTTAACATTTTCGACTTTAATTTCAAATTTCTTCATTGAAATAAAATTATATTGCAGGGTTTCGCAAGATACTTTATCCTTTATTTGATAGTGTTAAATAATCTTCAATATTTATATGTATGAGTAACGGCGTAGATGGGCCAACAGGTACGTATCGGTATGGATGGTTTTTGAAATTACAATACCAAGTCGATTAAGATGTGTTTGTTTCAAGTAATTATTACGAATGATTTTTACGTCATTGAAAGTCTATGAATTTCCACAAAATTTACACCAATTATAATGTTTTCAAAGTCTCTAATAATCTATGTCTAACAAAAGTAGCCGCATTGGAGACAGTTACTACGTAAGGCAACAATTTATAGAAATTAATTATCGTCCGATAAAAAATAATGTATTTAGTTTATGGGTTGTAAAACTTATATTTTAACATAGTAAGCTTAAAATTCTATGTTTGGTTGATACTTGGTATTCATAGAAACGGTGCTTGCTATCAGTTGGCATATTCTTGACTTGCCTAACCCTTTTAGTACAAGCGGCCGATATGTCGGACATTGCTGCACTGATATATCGGTCCGCACCTTATAACGCTTTACTATTCGCATCACGAGAGACCTCAATCTCAAAATAAATAAAAAATTTATGAGTAAACATTTCATTACGAGAGAATTTTAATAAATAGTTTTTCAAAAACCACGTTACAAAATAAATGAAAATGAGACTTATTGTTAATGTTTACCAGCGTTTAATCCGTTCGGGGGCTACCATGTACCTTGGAGTTATTCTTTATTTTTGATATACAATATTATTTTATTTTAAAATTTATTGTTTGTTATTATTTATTGTTTGTTATATTATTTATTTTGTTATGTTACGAAATATTTTGGAATTACGTTTGAAAGAGAGAGCTCAATTTTTATTATCTTTTTGATCATTTATACCTTAGTTATTTATATAATTTTCAATGTATTATATATGATGTCATTGTTTTATTCTCTATTTCATTCTTAACATACCTTTTTTTGAATTTTTTAAATATTGTTTTTGTTTGATTTTTATGAGCCTTTTTCCAAAGCCTAGTAAATCATATTCAGGGGGTTTTCTTCGCATAGGCACCACTTTTTCACCCGGCCCTAAATGGATTATGGTTAATGCTACTTCAGTTTCTGGAAGCAGAAAGGAGAAACGTTTTGGTTGGCTCGTTGTTTGGAAATTAAGGCATAAAATATGCCGGTCATCAATTCATGTGTATATCTATTTTCAAGAACAAAAAGTTGATAAAGAAAAGGAAGACAAAATCATCAAATATGAATCATAAATAAATATAATATATATTAGACTTTTAGAAGGAATCCGCGTTTTATCTTACGTAAGCTTATTTAGATAATTTTCCTCATTGCTCAAAGCCGCTGACTCATTTAGAGGTATATCCAGTTCATTCAATGTTGTAAAAAAAAAAAGAAATTTCAAATATGTGGTTTACTGTCAATCTTTTATCACACTTCTGGCATTTGGGTGGGAATTATGCTTAGTAACCAAGTGGAAGTGTGTAAGCTTCGAGTGTCCTCTTCACAGCCGCGTAATTACAACTTCCTGTCTGCGTTTGTTGCGACTGGAGCTACTGCATGGTGTAACATCTTTCTTTATCGCCTTCAGCTTATTTGGAGGCTGTTTTCTCACAGTGTCTGCCACTCTTGAAATATGGCTTCTCTTAGTGACCGCGCGAGTTAGGAGCACATTGTGATGCGCTTGTTAATTAATGCTTTGTCTATTGTCCTGAGTTCTCAATATAAAAAAACAAATTTAAAGATGAGGTTCAGGGTTCATGTCAGCTGCCAGTATTGAATATGTTATTGCGAGCGAGTCTGAACACAACAAATCAATGTTTAATTTATTGGTTAAGAAGTGAAATTCGGGTATTGATATAAGTCTTGAATTATATTATTTTGCTTGTTGGAGGGTAGATTTTATTTTCTTTGCTTACTTTCTTATGTCTAGAAATAATAATGTTTGAATAATCCCTCTATAGTTTATGATGATTTTTTTTTTTCCACAAAAGGATATTCATCGAGTGCTTTACTATTGCTTGTGTTTTGTTTGTTTGTTTGGTTGTTTAGTGGCGCCAAACTTCATTGGTCATCAACGCCATTTATATTTTATTTAATTTTGCTAATATTCGTTAAATTTTATTTATTTTTTGATTTGATTATTATATTTATTTTTTTTTTTTT
>NW_027105356.1:463296-484978 GCF_000696795.3 Halyomorpha halys
TTAAAAAATCTATTGAGCTGCAGGCCTACCTTCTACGCCATAACCCTGAAACTCTGGCCGAAACGTCGGCATAAAATAAATAAATATGGTTTTGTTTATTTATGTTGTTCTTTGCTGACCGCACCCCCCGACAAACTTCTCCAATCGAAAATCTTTTATCATTATTAAAATAAAAATAGATTGGAGGAGACAGTCAAAAGGTTTAAAAATAGCAACAAAAAACTATTTATTGTTAACCAACGTTTCACCCCACATTGTAGGGCTTCATCAGGGATGATAGGAATGGTGTTCTGTACCAACAGTTGGTATTGGTAGTTTGGTATAAGCCATCAGTGAGTCTTGAATTACATTATTTTGCTTGTTGGAGGGTAGATTTCATTTTCAATATTTTTAAATTATAATTTTAGTTTTTAGTTGTTGGACCTGTCGATTTGTGTTTTAACTAATGTATTCCCTTAACTTATTTATTCATTAAATTAATTCTTTTAACTTATCTATTCTTTTATATTACTAAATTTTTTTTCTCGAAATTTTTATATTTATTTTATTTTTTTAATTTATTTGTTTCTTATTTCTATCTACTATTACTATTATGTCTTTGGTTGCTATCTAATGATAAATTTGTTTAACTTGTCCAACGGATCGAACGTGGGTAGCGGATCACTGGAGAGGGGAGGTCTGAGAGAGTGAGATAGGGAGAACAAAATTGTCAAATGCAATGAAATTGTTAAATTGAAAAAAAATAAAATAAAATATAATTGGAGAAGTTTGTCGGGTTGGGGGGGGGGGTGCGGTCAGCAAAGAACAACATAAATAAACAAAACCATATTTATATATTTCATGCCGACGTTTCGACCTGAGTTTCAGGTCTTCATCAGGGGTTGTGGCGTAGAAGGTAGGCTCGCAACTAAATACATAAATAAAATATATGTATTTAGTGTGTACATTAGGAAAAGCTAGAGAAAAAAAATTATATAAAGTGAATATATGTCCGATCATGGATTGATTAGTATGCTGTGTATTGTAGCAACCAAGGTATTTGAGGAGCATGGCTAAATAAAGCATTTCTCTCTTGATACGTCTTACTAACTGCTACAACCTTAGGCAATAAGTAATAGTGATAAATGATCACATTCATACTAAAATTGAAAAATAATAATAAAAAAAATTAAATATGACTAAATAAAAATAATTATATCTCTATATGTATATTAACAGAAAAATAAATAATATGAATATAATTAACCTGCGCATGGATAAATAAGGATAAAATAAAATTTTGTAATGTTAAATGTAATATATATCAATAAAATAAGAACATTAATCACATTTTTACACAACGATTTCATTTTCAAGAAGGAATAATGGCTTAGATTGAATGTTATATATAGGGAGAAAGTAATTCTATTGAATATACCTCTGTTTTTAAAATTGGCTAACCATCAAATTCAAATTAATTTTAAATTAAGTTTAATTTTGGCAATCGACAAACTTATTCAAGCCCTTTTTTTTTACTTTTGTCAATTTCAATTAATCTTTCTTGATAAAATTTCATGCAGTCCACTAACACTAACAGTGCTGGCCTAAATATTCGTAAGGATTAAGGACCGGATTGAAGGTATTGGAACATGTACAGTTATCATGAGGTAATAATCGTGAACATTTAAATTTAAAAAACAATTATTATTTACATTTGTACAATAAATTAAAGAAATATATAATCGCCGTCTTGGTTATGTTCATCTACTCTCCAATATGACGTAGACATGCATTTTTCCAGCGTCGGCATCTGACTGGAAGTGCAAAGTGGCGAAGTCATATCCCAAGCCACCGCGTGTGACGGAGACTTTCGCATCCAGGTCGGATGTGGGATCGAACCTCACGTCTATGTTTGTGATGTTCCTGGACATCAACTCAGGGGGCACAACGATGTCTATGTCGAACGTCACCTTCCCAAAGAAACCACGTTTGTCGAAGGAAAAGGTGAAATCGGATGTTGTACTCATCCGGCGGGCTCGATAATTTCTATACCTGAAAATAAAATATACAATTATAAGTTCTCAAAGTCATTATAATTAATTATAAAAAATAATATACCAGGAAAAATTAATTTTTACAATTCTATTTCGTAGTGAATTACTTTTTAATTATTATCTACAATATAACCAATGTAATTTGTAATATATGTTTAATTTTATTTGAGTAAATAATTAAGACTTCATCATTAATTAATTCGTTTACGAAAAAAAGCTAGAGTGCAGCAACCTACATTTTGGTTTTTTTTTTTAAATTTTTATTTATCAATTGGGATTGAATAAAATTGTTTTTATTATAAACAAATAGTGTAGTTGTTCTTATTGGATTCGTTTTAAATTACTGATAATCAATTAAAATAATGTCTGAAGCCGTTTAGACCAAATTAAACGCACAATGTTTTAATACTGAACTATACTATTTCCATAACAGTTTTATTTTCTACATTTATACTTTATTCCAATTAATAAATCATTTATTTTTATTTAAATTAGAGAGCAACTTATTTTGTGATTTAAATTACATCTGAAGTTATAAGGATTGAATAAAATTGAACATGTCCATTGAAATTATGTATATGAAGGAACTATTATAGAAATGTTTATTATTATCTAGTTTAACATGGGGAAATTGTAGGTTAAATGTGAGCCAAATGATTTTCCTTAAAAATTTTGATTTATGTGTAGCAATTAAAAAAAAATACAACTAATTTAATATAGTTGTTTCTAATGAATACAATTTTATTTCATTCCTATAATTTTGGGTATGATTTAAAAAACTTAGGTTGCTGTCTACATAAAATAAAAATGGCTCACCTATTAAAGCCTATTGAAATATCAATTGTGTTCACCATAAATATGAAAAGTTTATCATAGTAATTATTTAATGTTAATATAATTTCTAGGTTAAATGCTAAATTATTCAAACATTAATTAGACCTTTGCTATTATGATTTAAAAAATAATAATGTCTAAAATTATCTTTTATGATCATTTTAAATTTAAGATTAATTTATGAACTATAACGATTCATTATATGTATAAATTATTGACCGTATCGAATTATGAAGATGGTCAGGGGTGCAGTCAAAAGAAACACAACTATTTATTTACATTTTTCAAAATCTATTTTAATGTAAGGGCAGGTTAATATTTCTATAATAATATTATAAATACCTCGTCCAAGGTACATATTCGTTCTGCAGATCGACCTGGAAGGCTTCGACGCCCAAGAAGAAGAGAAGAACTAATGCGTACAGTCCCTGTGCCATCTCGGAAGGAATGCCCTCGGTCTTCGGGACCAGGAATTTAAACCAGTCTTATCTGCGAAATGATTCATGTTATAATGAAAACGTATAAGAATCAACGGAAAACAGTAATGACTAATTGCGGGAATTCTTGGTGTATTCTTATCGGAGCAGGTCCGAACTTGCATCTACAAGTGTTGATCGTAGTAATTTCATATATCCGGTGCGTCACAGCATTAATTAATTGTTGAATAAATAAGTTAATATTAGAACAACTTTATTATTGTTGTATCTTTTTCTAGCGTGATTCATTTTTAAATCATTAATTATCAATAAGAATGGTTAGGTAAAAATATTCTTGGAACCTTATTAAAACCACATTGTAAAAAAAAAAAATAAATAAAACTATATAAGAATACATTTTTTATTGATTTTATTTTCAAAATTTAATTTTAAGTGACTTTTTTTTTTTATTTAACCTTTTTCAAACAACTTTTCTTTACTTCTTCATCCCATCTTGTTCAAATTCTTTGATATTATAAATACAACTGCATGGACGTATTAGTTGACATTTGTTTTAGAGATTTTTATCAGCAATATACTAATTAAAAATTTATAGTTTTTTATTACCAATTTTTTTTTTTTTATACAAACTAGTATGTTGCTTTTCTCTTATTTTGAGTGAACTTTATTTTCTATATTGTATTTTGCAAAATTAATTTGGAAACAAATTTCAATAACTGTTTTTTTAACTTATTTTTAAAGATATATCTGTGAATTATTAAATTTATTGTTTTCTTCCCCTTTGTCTTGGTACTGCATACACAGTTAACAAAGAAACTATTTGCTATTGTTGCTATTTTTAGTACTGTCTACTTTCTTTAGTCAGATGGAATTGTTATTTGTTTAGTTTTATTTGTGCAGTTTAGCATATGCTACATTTAAATGTTTTGTGTCCATTTTGTAATTAATTGCATTGTTTTGGTTTTCAGATATTAAAGCTTTCTTTTAAAGCATTTTTTTTGTTGTTTTAAGGAATTCAAAGTCAGAATGAACCGTTTGTAGTGTGGATGGTAGTATAGTACGTCACATAATAATGAAAATAATTTTAAAGTAAACCATGTAAAAATTAATAAAATTAGGAACACAATAAATGATAATATGCATAGTAGAGGGGGAGAAGAAATATTTACAAAATTATTAAATAACAAAATAAAAAAAATTAAGTAAATAAATTATAATAAAAAAAAAAAATTGTCATGGATAGAAAAACAAAGAAGAAATAAAGTTAAAATAATGGGATACAATATATGTAAGTAATTAAGAAAGACAATATACCATGCAGTCTTTATCAACTTTATAATTGACGGAATTCTCCGTTAAATTTATATAATTGGACTCCGAGATAAGACGTTTTTTATGGTTGGGGACAGTGGAAAGAATGGAAGGATTGTCGAAATTAAAAGTGTGATTCAGGTTTAAGGCGTGTTCTGATAATTTAGAGGCAAGTGGATTACAGAAATTGATAGATGTTTTGTGCTGGGAAATGCGGTTCTTAAGTTGGTTTTTAGTTTCGCCTATATGGAACGAATTGTAACATGGGGTAGAATCCGGTAAACTACATTGGAACGGTGTAAGAAAGGAATAGGGTCTTTCAATTTGGAAAAAAGATAGGAAATTGTGTTGTGGGACTTCAAGCCAAGACGTAGGGTGGGAATAGTGGATCTTAAGGATTTTTAATATTATCAGAAAGAATGGGGATGTACGGAAGGAACCTGTACTGAAAAAGGGATGGAGTGTGTTGAGAAGAGTTGGGTACAGGAGGGATTGGAGTAACACGGTTAATGTAAGAATCAAGTAGTGTTATAGTAATTTTCTGCGGGAAATTGTTGTTGAGTAGGATTTGTTTAACACGTTGTACGTTAGTCTGGTAGTAGGCAGTTCCCCATCGCTAGTCCGCTAATTTTGTGGTAAAATTTATCGTGAAATGTCAGGTAATCAGAATTACAGCAAAGTTCTAAAGCTGAGGTTAAGAGTGGTATGAGGTTGAATTATAGTCCAGTTCTTCTCAACGATATGAAGGGCTTTGTCAATGGGGATGTTAGTAAAAAGGCTTTCGGCATCAAAGGAAGTTAAGATAAAGTTGTCAGGTATGTTGAAGAATTGTAATAGTTCTTTAAGGTGGAAGGAATTACGAATATCATAAGAGTTATTGTGGCTGAGGATTTGAAGAGCAGGAAGAAGAAATTTACTGAGTTTAGAAGACGGAGCGTTGATACTAGAAATAATGGGACGAAGAGGGTTACCAGGTTGATGGATTTTATATTTTTTATTTTATAATATGGTAAAATTATTCTCTTCCTCTGTTATGTATATTATCATTTGTTGTGTACCTAATATTATTAATTTTTACATCGTTTACTTTAAAATTATTTTCGTTATTATATGACGTTCTATACTACCACTCCCACTCCTCCCAATACAAACGGTTTACTCTGACTTTGTTATCTGTCAAAACAGGTATGAATTCTGTCTCATTCATTTTCATTTGATTTTATTCTTTTCCCTTTTCATCTCCTAATTTGTACTTTCTTTAATATTTCTTCTCTTATTTGATCTCTTATCTTTCTGTGACTATTACCGTTTTCATTTATTGTTTATAACCTTTAATTTTTCTTATTAAATTTTACGTTTCACTGTATACCCCTGTTATGTTTTTATTCTATGTCCAGTGTTTGTATATTTTTTAGCCCTGACGAAGCCCTGCAACGTGGGGCAAAACGTTGGCTCAAATAAAATAGTACACCCATTTACTATTTGAGTTTTATTTGACCGCTCCCAGACCATATTCCATTCAAAAGATAAATAATATTTTTGTTCGTATTTTTTTGCCTTCTCTACTCTTTAAGTTTTTTTTTTTTCCTACATTCACAAAAAATGTTATAACTTCAACACGAGCACATTAATCTACAAAACATATAGGACTGTGTATTGGATGAAAAGTGATAGTGTCCAAACCGCACTATATTTTTAGTAATTGGATAGTAAGCAGTGGTCTCGGTACGGTGTAAATGTTTTAATTTGTCTCAGACGAAAAAACATTATTTGAAATTTAGTAGTCCTTAAAATTAATAAAAAAGATGGTAGAATCAAGCAATGCAGAGCATTAACACTAATTCGGTTTAAGTACTATAAACAACTCTTACATGACTGACCCCTACTATCCAATTACTAGAAATTCGACTGACTATATACAACTGAAAAAAAACCTCTTAACACAATATTTCCCAACAAGTTCAACTTCAATTATACAATGTGGAATTAATAATTTCAAAATTTAAAAAAAAAAAAAAACATTGGATAAATATAGTTGAATCCTCATGAAATTGAGTATTTCTTTTTACATTTATCTTGAATTAGTAAATTTCTAGTGGTTACATATCACATCGAGTCGTTAACAACTTTATCGGCTCCTCGTTTGCAAACAGTTCCGCAATGCAAAAAAAACCCTTATCTTTATTTATTTAATGGTGCGTCAATTAATCTAAAAACTGCTAAGGACAATGTGCTTGTACCTACCTGATTGGTTGAGAATATATCAGGAATTCCCGTTATTAAACAAAAGAGACTTTTCTCGAAAAATATTTAAACGAATGTAGTAATAATGTGTCATTTCATTGATAAGACTGGTTTAAATTATTGGTTCCACAGACTTGTCAGGGACTTGAGGGCATTCCTTCCGAGATGGCACTGAGAATGTACGCATTAATTCTTCTCCTCTTTTTGGGCGTTGAAGGGTAAGTAATATTAAACTTTATATATAGATATTATTGAAGTAGTATTATACTTACAGAAAGTGTTAAATACCTTTTTTTATGACTATAAGGCTTTATGATTTTATAGCTGGATCTAAATAAGTATAGAATAGTCTGCCGAATTGTAGTTTTTGAGAGATCATTCCTTATCAGATTCTTTTCCCCATGGAACCTACCCCCTTCCCCCTTCTACCTTTCCAGTTTCAAACTCCGCTTATTTCCTCACTTTCTATCCGCTCAGTTCCAACAGAATTAAAATAGATAATTCTTATTTACAATCATAAAATAATTATAAAAGTGTATTAGTACTGTCGAAATTATTATTTTTAATATATATAAATAATTGACCATATAATTTAAAATAAAGAAAAAGGTGATCAGAGTTAGTCTGGTTTCAGAGGTGGTCAAAAAGAACTAAAATAGTTAGTGTAGAGTTTCATTTAGGCTAAAAATAAAAAAAAGAACTAAAAACATTTTAATATAGTTAAATAATAACATACAAAAAGGTTAATTAAGGCAGGGTTAAAATTATGTAAAAAAAAAAAAAAAATAAACGAAAAGAATAGAAGAAATAAAATAGTATCAGTACAAAATAAACAATGATAAGAATTTGAAAAAAATACGCAAACTATAAGGTTAAAAATGTACAGTAGCCGCAAAAACAGAAAAGTAGATATGAGAAAACAAAATTTAACTATAAATTATTATAAATAAAAATAATAATAAAAGAGTAAAGAACAAATAAGGACTAACCACCTGTTCAAGTTGATAACTTTATAGATTTTGACAGAAAATCGGAAGCACACATGAGTAGAAGGGAGATGACCGTTAACGGTTTTATTTCTATTTCAAATATGCCGCGTTTAGAGGAAAGAGATATAAAGATATGGTGAATATAATACAAGAAAGAGATGTAAAAATAATAAATATAAGAGTCTTATAATTTAGGAATTTATTCCTTTTAATGAGCATTCTCTAATTTATTATTATGATATATTTATTTTTTTGTTTAAAGATCCAAAGATTACTTTATTATGATTGTATTTATTATTATTATGTACTGTACGAGTGGGTTCCTCATTGGTCCGGAACTGTACCACTAACTTCAAGGACTTGGGTTCGAATCCGGCTTTGGCAGATAATTATTTTCTGTAACTGAGTCAGCCCTCCATGGTCCACCCAGCCTCATAAAGTGGACATCCTTAATTGTGTAAAAATATGTCTGTCGAACATGATTCTGACCAAATCACCGCACACCCGTTGGCCTAGTAAAAGGTCTTCCTTACAAAGTACTACACTCCTAATCCATGGGTTGTAATGGTACATAGTTTCTTTAAAAATTATTATGTACTAATTATTTTTCTCCTTTATTTTTACTCATAGGTTCTATTAATATTTTTGTATTATTATTGTAAAGAGGTATTACTCTAGTATAAATGAAGAATTTATTATTGTTAAGCTTTAATGTCCAAATCGGTTTATTCATTATGGTATATTATTATTTTATTATTTATTTTAGTTATATTATTAATTATTTAGTATTATGCTATCAAATGATGTATTTTCTTCCAATTACTGTCCCAGAAAATAGGTAGTTATCATTAAGTACTTAAAATTATAATAAAAGATATATGATAAGAGGACACAAAATTAAAAAATAAATAAATAAAATAAAATTACATAGTTATATTAAGCCTATCTTCTTCCTCAAATGATATTTTATGATTTTTTTCTCTCTCTCACAATAAAACGTTAAATGAACAATGATCATTTTGATTAACTAAATGAATCAACAGATATTACCATCTAGATTGCTTTCTTAAATAAAATTTAGCATACGTTTTACGTATATGTTCTCTATTTATGATATTTTTGGTCAAATTGACATGTATTACTTAGTAATATAAAGATTTTTCTTCATAAATAATTTATTTAGTATCTAATTTATTATTTTACAAACCTAAGATATCTTGTTTCATTATTTTCCTGTTTGTTCGATTACCTGATGAATCATGTTTTTTTTTTTTTTATAGATTCTCCTATTTCCCCCCGCCGCGTACAATACACGAATTATCCTTTTCCTTCGACAAACGTGGTTTCTTTGGGAAGGTGACGGTTGACATAGACGTCGTTGTGCCTCCTAAGTATAGGACCAGAAGCATCAAAGACGTAGAGGTCAGTTACGACCCCACATCCAACCTGGAAGGGGAGGTCTTCATCATCCGCGGCTCTGAAGACTACGACTACGCCACCTTGCACTTCGAGTCAGAAGCTGATTCTGGAAGGGCGCACGCCAGCATCGAAGTGGAGGGCAGCTTGACGTAACTAATAGAGCGGCATAGTCGATTGTTATCTATTTAAGTTATTGTATAAATTTAAATTATAATTTTTATAAATATATCTTTACTATTTTAATTATAAAACTTCCTCATTATAACTTAATTTCCTAGTTTTCTAATATTAAAACTATGATTATTACTCTTAATCTAATATTCCGATCAAATAGAATTAAGCACAGGGATACGCCGGGAGTATCACAAAAAGATATTTGTTTATACAAATGGAGAAAAAAAAATCGATTTAAATAGTAGTATTGAAAGTAGCTTTCACACAATTGTAGTTAGCTATTATCAATTAAAAGTGGTCATAAATTGTAGTACATACCTTAATAAACAGCAATTATAGAAAAAAATAACTGGAAATTTTAAGGCAGTAGGAGCGAAGGCGTGGGGGTGCCATAACCATAACCTCTTTCTAAACAATAATCAGGCTAAAGGGTGGAGATTTGGCAACGGCCCTTGAAGGAAATTTGACGTTGAAGTTAATATGGATTTCGCACATTAATATAATTCTGTAAACTCATTCATTTAGTTGCAAAAATGAAGAGAATAGAAGTTTCATAATCTTTTACAGTCTATCATTAAAAACTATCCAAAAGGAATTTATATAATATCCGACAGCCAGGCTGCTTTAAAGGCAATAATGTCCTATACAATAAAATCAGGGCTAGTCTGGAAATGCCTAGAGAGACTTAAGGAATTACCCAGATGCAATAAACTGACCTTGATGTGGACCCCAGGACATGAGGGGATTGAAGGTAACGAGATGGCAGATACCCTAGCTAGGAAGGGATCAGAAATTAAGCTCATTGGCCCTGAGCCATATTGCAACATATCTGGAAGTGCAATCAGGAATGTGGTTAACTCCTGGGAACAAAAAGAGAAGGAAACATACTGGACGCTGAAACCAGGTATGAAACAATCCAAGCTCTTCATTAAAATATCAGAGGAAATGGCAAAATTTTACCTTAACCTTACTAGAAATGAACTGAGGACGATAACAGGACTCCTCACGGGCCACTGCTCCTTAAAATATCATCTTAAGAAGATGAGGCTGGTGGAGGATTCCACCTGCCGTCTATGTATGGAAGATGAAGAAAAGGACAGCACATTCTGTGTGAATGTGAAGCCCTTGCATTCAGAAGATTACAGTATCTGGGACAGGACAGAATGGAACCTGAAGACATTTCTAGAATAAACCCAAATAAATTATTGAACTTCATAAGAAGCATAGGATTCATATGGGATATCTAGTGGAAAGAGGGGTTACTCACAAAAGATCCAATTGGGTCGAAGTGAGGAAGGGATTCCCGACCCTCAGTGTAATAATAATAATAATAATAATAATAATAATAGTCTTTTACAATAATTTGGTATATCTATAATTAAAATCCACTAAGCCATTCTAGAGAAATCCGCGCTTCCTTTTCTGTTCTGTTCAGATTTTTTTTTTTTAATTTATTTATTGATATTTACAACTGTATAAAAAATACAACAAGTAAATTTGATCATAATGACATAATGATAATAATATGATACAGCATGTAGAAAAACTACCCAGTAGTATAACTCTAAAAACATTTTACAATATAAGGTCACGAGGCCATCTTCTTTTCAGGCGCCTCGGAGGATTGCTGGAACGGAAGTGGAACCAAGGTTAGAAACAAGTGGATTTGGGTGGTTAGGGAATTTATAATGGAAGGAATGATATCGGGTTCGGGCTAGATCGATTACATAAGGAACATTTAGGTATTAATGGATAGTTTTATTAGAAACAAATTAAGGAGCATTCAGAATTTTAAGAAGGATTTTGGATTGTAAGGATTGGATACGAGAGGAATTCGAAGGTTTAGTGAAGCCCCAAAGCTCAAATCCGTTTGTCCAGATGGACCTTATTACAGTCATGTAGATCAGTCTTTTGTAATGAGTTGGAAGTTTAGACCGTTAGTCTAATAGTGCAGTAATAGTCGGAATCTGCGTGCAGTTTTCAGTCTTGTGTGAGGACTCCGGGTTAGTCGTTTGTCAAGGTGTAGTCCAAGATAACAAATCTGTTCTACTGGGGTAAGAGCCACGTTATTAAAGTATACTATAGGGCAGTCGGCAGGCTTATGACGAAGAGTAAAAGTGATTTGTTGGGATTTATTTTTATCCTCCATTTTTGACACCATTCTTCGAGGCTTGTGATATGGGACTGGAGACTTTGGGATGCAAGGAAAGGGTTATTACTAATTGTGAGCACACATTTGTCATCAGCATATGTGGTAAGGATAGTATCAGGAGTTGTTGGGATGTCAGCTGTACAGACGGTGTAGAGGATGGGACCGAGAATACTACCTTGAGGAACAACAGCGGATTGAAAGTAGAGGGATGCATAGGAACCATTGTGGTTTACTTGGAATAATCTATTAGTAAGAAAGGAACGGATGATGAGAAAATAGACTCATTTCAGTGTGAATATCAAGGATCCCAAAATATATTTACTCTTCTAAAAAGAATGGAGTGAACATTTAATTTTAATTTACCAATTATGCAGTAGTATATTATATAAATAATATTTACTTGGAACAGTTAATATGAAATTAATTTCTTTTAAGGAAAACATTAAAATATAAAGTTTGATCAAATAAGTAATTGTTTTTGATATACTGGAGAAAGTTGTTTAAAAAAAAAAAAAAAAGTAAAAACAGTAAACATTATTGTTTAGACTATTAAATTTTTATAAAAAAGTTACTGAGAATAACTAGTAATGCAAAAAAAAAAAAAAACCAATAACAACAATAAAATGTGAGCACGCTTTGAATATCTCTGTTGTTTTGTTCTCCCCTGCATAACCATCTGGTATCGCGGCAGCAACTCTCGATTTCAAATATGGCGTACTGGACCACACCTACGAATGGAATAGACCACACCTTATGGCATCATTTGCCCTAGAAGAATATTCCTTCCATTATAGCACTTCTTCTAAGGACGAGGGATAATAGCCAAATCGAACAAGCAGGGAAGAGCCTTGGGATGTAACCGTCATTACTTTCCATGATCTTTCTAACAATCCTTGGTCGCACGACGTGTCTGGTTCAGACCGCATTCTCCAAAGATCTGGCTACTCAATTAAAATACCATATATGACTGGAAGTTAAGAAACTAAAATTGACTTTGGGAAGCTTTTCAGGCCAAATACCTAAATTTGCACGTATCCAACCTCCTTCAGAGAAGTCGTTGCATTACAACCATTTTTCGTCTTCTTCTTCGCTGATACTCATCCTCATTTATATTATTTTGCATGAAAAGGCTAGTCATTAGACAATGTCTTTAATTTGAATCAGTTAATCAATAGAATCAGAACTACGGGTCAGCAAAAATAAGCGAAATTATAGTTGCTTCAACAAAATGGACTTCAGATGTCGTGCTGTTGAAATAGTCCAGTACATTCGTTTACTGTTCCTGTTTTTAGCTCATATAAAAGAGAAAAATTTATTTTCTAACATAAAACGGGCGTTAGCTGTTTAAAAAAAAGTACACTATTATTGAACAAATGTAATTTTGATGGGAAAAGCACAAAAGCAAACAACAAAAATGGAAAATTTTATTGGGTAAACTTGTTTGTTCTGGACATGAAAAATGCAATAAAAATGAAAAAAAAATTAGATTCATTCATTGTAAGTGGGTTTCTTGGTAAAAACCTAAATTCACTTTACTACCTTGGCACATGACATCCCATTCGGGTAAAATAGAATTACTTTAAAATCTATAATGACATAACCCTTGTTATATCTCATAACATATAAGGTAATTAACTTATTATAAACGAAAATTCACGCATTAAATAATATAAATTTTAATAATTTACATGGTTAAGATACAAGTGAAACTTTAAGGGGTATTTTTATATTTATTTATTGAACATTGCAACTGTATAAAAAAAAAACTATTAGTAAATGTGATAAATATTTTTGAACACATGACAACCGTGGGAAGAAACCACCCACGTTGCTTAAAATTAGACGATCCATTGGCTATATTCTTTTAAGACGCCTTGGAGGTTTATCAGGGATTGTTCAGGATGAGAGATTAAGAACTAATGCGTTGGGGTTGGTATATTTATTTGAAATATATCGATTCAGGGATCTATATAGATCTGCAAACGAATAGGGAGTTGAGGCCTTTATGAATGAGTTTATTTGTGACGTAATAAGGAGCATCAAGGATTTTACAGAGGATTTTGAATTGTAAGAATTGGATACGGGAGGAATTTGGGTGGAGCCCCGAAGCTCAATTTTGTCTGTCTAAATGGATGTGATTATTATAGTATAAAATAGTTTTTGTAGTAAAGAGTTTTTTCCTAGTTCAAAGCGTTCATCAAGTAGGTCTTCTAGTAATCAGAATCTACAAGCAGTTTTTCGTCGTTGAAGTCAAGTATAAGGATTCCAAGTGTCTCTTGTCAAGATTAATTTCTAAGTAGCTAATCTGTTCAGCAAGCTTTAGTTGGGCATAAACCTAAAAATATAAGCTAGTCATTTTGAAAAAATGTCATTTTAGGCCTACACACCTCCAAGGAATGGTAAACTTTACTTTTAGAATCCACTGAGTGAAATTATTGTACAATTACTTCAAGGTTAACTTGAAATTTGACTGAACCCACGTGGAAGGTTACGATATCACACCACTTTATTTCTGAGACCTTTCCTCATAAATACTATTTATATTTATCCTAAAATCTTCAAGATTTGGTTTATTCTATGTTGAATAATGATTGATATTATTTCTAGTCATTTTTTCGATCATCTCAAATATTTCTAGGAAAAAAAGTTGAACCAATAGGCCCCTTGACCCTCGAGGCAAGTTGTCCTTTTGTTCATGTCACTAATGAAGGGTTCATTGGTTAATGTATTATGAGAAATTTGACCAAATTTAATTGCAGTGATAAAAATATATATATTTTCCATTCTAGACATAAACAGACCGAACTGTTTACATACTGGCTAAAGATGGAATGTGTTATATTTTCATGAAAAATTATATGTGAATTATATTGACTTTATAGGTCGTTTGGGTGAAACTAAACGCAATGAATAGAAAATTAAAGTATAAAATTGTAATATAAAATAAATGAAAGATTGATGACATATTTGGAATCCAATTGTTATTTGCTTAATATCCGTATACATAAACTGAGAAATCGAAGCCTTTGCCCCTCTCAGACTTGAAGTGGAAGGTGACGTTCTTGTAGCCAACTCCTCCCCTCAGGATGGAAGCATAGCCGCCTTCACCGACAGGTTTTTGGTCAAGAACTTCGATGTAGGATATAGTGCCGTTGGGGCGTTGGTACCTTGCCGGGAATTCCATGTCTTGAACGACCTTCCTCATGAAACTGCTAGACTTCTTGACTCGGGTGAAGTAAAGTAACCTGTGAATTAATGAATGTTATTACCTTATATATTATTTATAAATTATTATAATTGCATTGTGTGAACGCTCTGAGGTAAGCTGTCCTAGTGCTTACTAACTTATTCTAGTCTAAGCGTGTGCAATATTTCCATTGTTCAGATTTTTTTTTTTAGTAAAATTATTAAAGAATATTTTTTTGAAAAAAAAGCATTATTATTGATTTATATTGGAAGAAGATAGTTGACCGTGTGAAATAGATTGAAGGAAGATGGTTGTCAGGGCTGATAATAATGGTGTTTTTGTTGGTTATCAGCCCTGCAAAAAGGGACGAAAGATTGATTAAAAATAAATAGTTTTTGTTACTATTTTGAAACCTTTCTTGACCGCCACTCGGACTATCTTCCTCCGAAATATTATTCATTTAATTTTTCATTTTTTTTTTAACTCCCTGTCCAAAAAAAATTCATGGAAGAAGTTTGAAAAATAGGTTCATAAGTTCTTATCTTTATCACTTCGTTGCTAGAATAAAATTTTTACGATTTGTTCCTCTGCCACGAAATCAATATTAACTAATCTCAGTAGAATTAATTCCACGATAACCTGAATCATGTGCCTCATCACGGCCTCTATACTTTTTTTTTATTACAGCTCTTTTAATAAAAATAAAATTTAATTTATTTAATTTTTAATCTTACTAGGGGTCACCTCTTGTCAACCTAACGACAGACCAATTCATATAATTGTACTAACCTTTGCTAAAATTCTATAAATATAATTTAAACATATCATGTAATGCAGGATAAATGCAGAATACATTCATTTTTCATTTGTACTTATTTTCACAAATTGCGTTCTTCATCTGTTAAACCCAATGGTTTACAACCCATTTTTATTATTGCACCACATATATTAAATAAAATAATATACAGTGATCTCTAAAAATCTTTTTTATATATTAGAGAGATTATATAATTAAAATTAGAAATCCACTAGCAGCTGTTGAACAGATTCGATACTTAGGACTCCATCTTGACAAGAGACTTACTTGGAATCCACACACAAGACTGAAACGACAAGAAACTGCTCGTAGATTCCGATTGCTACAACACTTACTTGACTAACGCTCTAAACTTCCCATTCACTACAAAAAATTAGTATACACTACGATAATTAGACCAATTTGGACATATGGAATTGAGCTCTGGGGCTCCACCAAACCATCAAATTCTTCCCGCATCCAATTGTTACAGTCCAAAATCCTACGTAAAATCCTTGATGCTCCTTATTACGTCACAATTAAACTCATTCACAAAGACCTTAACATCCCATTCGTTGCAGAATTGACCCAAAACAGATATGCGTCTTTTCATTCCAAACTCCTTAACCATCCTAACCCATTAATTCTTAATCTTTCATCCTTAACTATCCCTGATAATCCTCCGAGGCGTCTAAAAAGAAGATGGCCACGGGACCTTCTAATTTAAATTAATGTTGGTGGTTCCTTCCCAAGATTTTCAAGTGTCTATGAAACATACAACATATTTATCTATTGTATTATTTTGTACAGTTGTAAATTACAATAAATAAGTAATTAAAAAAAAATAGAAATATTTTTCCAAATCCACAGCCTTAGGTGAGGATTCCCTTCGATATAATTCTTGGTTAAATCCTCAAAGCTTCTAAGTCGTTTTACATTTTTTGCGTTAATCCTCAGAAATACTTCTTATCTGACAAAAACATAAATCTTTCGACGTCGTAAAACACAATTATTTTTTAAAATAAGATATTTAATACAAATAAGTTGTTTAATATTCGTATGTATCTAAATTCTGAAATACTTGGAATTATTTTTGATTTAGTGTTTCACAATATATATTACACTTAATAAAAATTAGTTAATCGATTAAAACCCTTGGTAAGACTTATGTATCTCTGCAGTATGGCTATATTTACATATGGTTTCAAGTTTAATACGTGGACATCAAATAAATTAGATTGAACAAATAAATAAATAAACTCAAATTTTCATTTATTAAAATAAAAAGATTAACTAATCAATCCACGAACACCATCCATTATGTTATCCTTCATGTTATCCATTGCAGTTATAATAATGTGGAATAAATCATTTTTGTCTATATTCAGAACTTTCACAGCGCAAGCTTTGATGGGCTATTATGTTTTATCTATTCTTTCATTATCATTCTGAAGTTAACGATAATGACCAAGTAATTACCTTCCGCTTTATTATCTATCACCTTTCCTATTTTCACGGGTTTCTACCAAAATTTATTTTAAACGTTTGCTTAAATAAAGAAAAAACTTAAAATATTTCTTTACTAAGAAATAAATTTATGTATATAGAGGTATTGACTCTTCTAAGATTTCATTTTTTAATTTAATTATATAGTAACATCCCATTAGCTCAGAATATTTCCGCTGACATAACCTTTCCATAATAAGTTGTTTTTTTAACGAGTGACGAAATGAACTGGCAATCATTACATGGCCTTGTGGGTTTCTTGACAACTATTCAACAATACTGCTATAACCACGTGGTGCGTTGACATGCTGGGTTTCGCTAATGCTTTATTTACAGATACTTACAACTTTATGTGCTTAGTGCGAAAAGGAGGAAAACTATTGTATGTATATAGGAAGGAAATAGGAAATAAAATGAAAAAATGTATTTAAATTTTTGTATAGATTGGTGGTCTCTTTTTGATGCTACCACTATTATGGTGAAAAATGAAGGCTAGAGAAGGGAAAATTTATGAACAAAATATTTTTATTTTTATGTTGTTTTAAAAATTATTATTCAAGGGTTTGAAAAGATGGATATAACAAATATAAATTTTTTGTGGAGAAGATGTTTGAGGGAGGGGAAGGTAAGGGTGGTGCGGTAAGCAAATAAACTAAAAATTATTTATTCGTGCCGAGGTTACGACCTGATTTTCAGGGCTTATGGGGGATTAGGGCTTAAACAACCATAAGATATAACAATCATCATTCATAAAAAATAATAATTAAAATAAATAATAAACTAACAAAGTTGGAAATATACATAACATTGAATTAAAAAAGAAATAGTTGATTAATAACCATGGAAGACGACTGTAGTACATTGATAACAATAAAAGATTAAATATAATATTATCTTATATATTAACATGTATTCATCTCTCATTGTTATCAATCTACTACTACCGACTTCCATGGTTATTTATCAACTATTTTTTTTTCAATATATTATTATGTACATTTCCATTTTTTTTATTTTAATTTTTATGTTTCTCTGAATAATGGTTGTTATCTCTTTTTGTTTTTTAGCCCTGATGAAGACCTGAAGTTCATGTCGAAACGTCCGTCGGCAAGAATTAATAATTTTTTGTTTATTTGCTGACCGCACCTTCTGATCATGTTCTAAACATAATTAATCTACGGTCCAGTATCAACATCTCATTATGAATATAAATTTTGTTCCTGCTAAGTATACGATAGTTAACCAAAGATAACGAAGCCGTAATGCATTCGGTAAAGATCGGATGTATCTCGGCTTTTCCCGTTCTAATCTCTAGTTTTCCTTTTTGCTCCTTAATTTATTCATAAAATTCTTTAGTATTTTGCATTTGCCTATTATTTATTATTGCTAACTAGAACTGGTTATTTTTCTATATTAACAAAATGAATGGTACTTTAGAGGAAGATTAGTTCAAAATATGGCATTTAAGCCCTGTCATACTATTTAAATGCAGGTAAGACCTATCTGGCAATAAATACAATTTAATTGCTCATAGATTCACTGAAGTTTATGGAAATAGTCAAAGCCGTTTTGAAGAAAATTGAAAAAAATGTGAAAAATCAATTCTATAAAATGGCCCTGGCAGCGAAAAAGTTTGTCTCATCCGAAGAATATATTGTATATATATGTAATTTCAGTTTCATATGAATTTTCGTTTTTGAGCTAAGATGTTCACACTCAGACCATTTTCCGTGACTTGGTTTTAGGACTTAGGGCCCTTCAAAACTGGTATTTTTGTAAAAATATGGAATTCAAAACTTTGCACAATCGCAATATGTTTCCTTGTGAATGAAAGTAAAAACCGTTAATGTAATGTTAAATTTAGTATTCAGAAAAAATTCATAGTTGGAGCAATAAGAAGAAAAAAAAATGGAAAAACCTTTAGAAAGCATTCAGAAAATAGAATCAACCTATGATTTTTTATCAGACGTTAATATATTCCTTTCTCGAAAGCGAAGGTATTTTTAACGAATCGAAATTCTATATCTATAACTTATTCAGTTTAGTTAAAAATTTTAATTTTCTCCTTTAATTGAGGTGTAAATAAAAATTTAATTTATCTGTTTAATGTTCTGCCATAATGATTTTCAATTAAAAAAATGATAAAATAATGTTTTTCTTTTATTTTTACGTACATCGTGTTAAAAATACTATTAAACTAAATTATATCATCACAATATTAAAAAATATTGGAATTTGAAAATTAACATACATTCGTCAGCAGAAGTATTACCATGGCGTAAACAAAGTGTTTGTTTTTTACTTTTATGGTCCATTAACAATAATTTTTCATTAGGATAAGGTTTTCAAATTTAATTCAATTATGACACGTCATTTTACCGAAGGCTTAAGAGCTAAATGCATTTTTTTCTATAATTTTGTAATAACTATTGTCTCCTTACTAACACAGACAATTTTTAAATTATTATTAAACATTAAATGAAATCCTATTTTTTTAGCAGTTTTAAAAATCGTTTCAAACCTTAAAAAAACCAAAACAGGACTGTACTAAATTAATAATAGTGGATTCAGGTAGTAAAAACAATTTCTAGAGTGTTGAAGTTTTTTTTTTGCCCGTAATATAATTTCGAAGTAGAATCAAGTAGAGTTTTCTATTAAAATTCAATACACACACTTCTGAAAAGTAAAGGTTTTTATCGACAAATTAAAATTCATTTTATTTCCAAATGTAAATTTTCCTCTGCCAAATATGTATCATAAACCAACATTTTCCAAACAAATATTACTCATTTAGATGAGATGCTTCCTTACAATTGTTTCGCTGTATACTAAATATTTTTGTTTCAATTTAGGTACATAGAAATTTAAATAAGTGTTACGGTAAAGAAATTTATGTATTTGTGTGTTTTCTTTTAATGAAAAGCGAACGGTTAAAAAAAATATATTCTTCCGTATTTTATTAAATTATAAAATCGAATAATTAATAAATTATAAAAATGAGAGCAAATATCGATCGTTATAAAAAGAACTAATAATAGAGGATGGTCCAAATCTAAAAGAAGATACCATTAAATTTAGTTGCGGTGTGGCATGACATGATAGATGAGAAAAAGATTGAATTAGAAAATAATATACCATTTTTAAAAAAATTTAGAATAATGAAAAAAAAATTACTATGATTTTTTTATGGTGAATCCTCTCGAGTTTTTGAATTTTTAATGAAATCTTCACAGAAATAGATTTAAAAATTTTAATTTTATGATAATTCCAGTTATTTGAAAATCCACATGGACAACATTCCGAATATTTCTAATTTATTATTAAATTTTGAAATGGTTCGTACACTCTATCCGATTTTTTTCAAATCAACCCAATTTTTAAATTTTATTCTATTCTATTTAAAAAGAAGCATAGTGGAAATGTATCTCTGTTAATTTCTATATGCTACTGTTCATATTATATCTAATCGTACTTAATATATTTAGCCAACATTGCTGATTAAATCAACCATTTCTTTCTCTTTCCTAAGTTGCAATTGACGTTTTGGGGTTCTCCTTTCCTCTACATGAGACAAACATAGTTAGATTGTTAAGTTTAAGTTAAGTTAACATTAACGAAATAAAATTATATGAATATATCAGCAAAGAGGAACATTATATCAGTGGCAAAATTTGTTTGTACAAAAGGACTTTGTACGAAACGGAGGAGAACTCCGAAATTTTGGTTGTTAATCATATAAATATAAATAAAGAAATGGAGTTCAAAAAACGGATCACTCAAACATTATTTTACTACTTTTCGATATAGGAATGTGGTATATAATTCTGATGAAACAGTCCTTACCTGTCATAAACGTTCTTATGGCCCCAAAAGAAGTTATGACTAGCGTTCTGCGACGAGTTTCCCCAGTAAGGTGTACTTCTCGGGATGCGACTGGCATAATAATTAACTGGATAGCGATTGGCAGGATAGCTCGAGTTGTAGTAAGGATGTTGTCCGTAGACAGTTCGGTTTCCCCTATTGTTCCAAACGCTGGTGTTTCCAGTCCCATTTCTCCAGCCGTATCCAGGATTGTACACACCATCTGAGGGAACGCTCACTAATAAGATGGCTCCCGCCGTAGCGAGGATGAGAGAAACCAATACCTGATTCATAGTGTTACAGCTAGCGCACTGACGCCTAGCCTAGACCGCCACCTATATATCACCTGCCACCTGATAACGCCATGAGTCATCCGATAATTCGGCAATTGAATCTGAGTAATATTTACTCTCAGACTTGGAATTGGTGATTCATGATTTAATATAGGGAATAATTTATATCAAACAATGATGAGATTTGAATATATCATTATAACAATATGCACATCCAGTGCTCAAACTGCTAAAGTTACTTTCTCGCCATTTACATCTTATCTTGAACCTCAAAACATGAGTAAAAATAAACCGGCTTAGCTAAATAAATTTGAAGTTTAAATACTGTAAGAACATATCATTATAAGTTAAGTTAGTTTATTATTTTGTGTAATTAGTGGTGCTTATCAGTTTTCGTAACATTAAAAAAGTCTTTAAGAAATTAAAATTATAATATTAATTAAGAA
>NW_027105356.1:485138-489339 GCF_000696795.3 Halyomorpha halys
ATTTACTAATTTTTAACATTTATTAAAATTATTGAATTTAAATAATTATTAAAAAAAATAACCTTCACATATCATCTTATATGCCTACCTAAGTTTTGTGTAAATTGGTCAGTTATCGCTATAACCAACGACTATGTAGATGTAGAAAATAATGAAGAATTTTTAAAAAATTTTCTTTTACTATAAAAATTCGAGATTTAGCGTTTTGAAGTAGGAATAATGATTATACATTTTTTTCGTGCTAAAAATTCCACAATTTATGTCACATTATAAGGTCTCAACTTCTCCAATTCTAATGTCTCTATTTTTTGTTTTTTACTCTTTCAGTTATTCATTGACGTATCTATTAAACGTTGACTGGTTGATTACTTATAAAGATGTATTTGGGAGATAAAGGCTTTGTTTTTTAATGTTCTAATGTACATAGTGTAACACAGTACTTATATTATGTATTTATTTATTTATATTTTATCTTTTCTTAATATTTACGCAAAGTATTAGTTTTGTATTTATTTCACAAATTATTTAAATTATTTTAAAATAATTTGATGTTTGTTGTATTAACATTAAATAAATATATAAATTTATGAAATTAACAAAACTCGTCTATGATATTAGTTATTCAAATGTCAGCATTAAATAATCTTATATAAATAGTCATAGTTTATTGATGTTATCTTTCAACATAGAGAGATTGTATGAGTCATGATCTTTTTTTATACTTCTCTAGTACTTGAAAATATAATGGATTCGCTAAAACCCTCTACTTTTTATCATACCTGGGAACACTTAAAGTGATATTTATTTTATAATTGAACAATAATAGTAATAACCTAATTCATTATTATTATATACTTAAAAATTACTCCAAATTTTCGTGTTCTGGAAGATTTTATTTGTATTTCTTAATCGAGTTATAATTAATAGTTATTAATTGCTATAATTGTTATTGACTTAATTTGTTTTCATATCCAAGTAACTATTACTACTGGGTAGTTCTATGATAAATCTTATTCTATTGTGAATAATTTATTATATGTTATATGTTCGGTTTTTTTATTTGCACCTATAAATGTACTTTACAAGCAACAAATGGGATGTTCTATCCAGGCATGGCATGAGGGAGATAGCACCCAGTGGTACATCCTCCTGACGGTAAGTAACATATTTTATTACACTAGGAGGTCCCGCTTCCAACTCTTCTTCAGTCTACGCCGAGTTACGTCAGGAATGTCATGTGTTGCCATCTGCCGTATAAATTTATTGAAATGTCTATGTAGCCTGTTGAGTTCGTGTTATTATTAGTAAATTTTCTAAATACTTTCTCATTAATATTGATGTTTCTTAGTGGTTAATCTATTAATTTATTCATACATAATTCACTAATTATTACTGTTTAAGGATCACATCTTTAACTACAATTTATAACAACTGCCTCAGTTTATATATTTACAATATAGTCACCACTTTGAACTTTTTAAGGTCAACACTACCCTAGCAAACTGCTAGTCAGACATATTAGAAATAGTGCACTGTCAGACATTATTTATGTAAATCAGCCAGAATAGGAAACAGTGAAAGAGTAAAGTTTGGCTCAACCAGAGCCAGGTAAGAAAGAAGGAAGAAATCTGTCAATGAATCGAGGAAAATAAGTACAATCAAATAAGAAAAATCTTAATACAGGTTAGACACCAGTCAAGCTTAAGTCCTACGTCATGTCAGCGTGAAACAAATACAATATCGATGTGATTACTCATTAATCATTTATTCCTAAATGAAATTTCATTCTTAGTTAAAATAGAAAATGAGCATCTCATTTTTGCCAAATTTAATTTCTTTTTTTTTAAACTTAAATTTAAGTTTAATTTAATTTTTATTTTATTGTTATGCTATATATAGTAGGGGTATTCATGTCTTAAGTTTAGAACGTTTTTAAATGCTTTAATCGTAGTTTTTATATGCATAGTATCCTAATTTTAAAGTCCATGTTATATGTTGTAGATGGAACTCCAGCGGATATTCCGGACAACTTGTTTTTAACGTTTTCTTATAAAATCAATGTTATGTCGTTTTGACATGCTAAAAGAAGTAAATATTTCTCCATTTAATACAGCTTTCTTCATTTAACAAGACTTTAACATGTTAAATTAAAGATCATGAATATACCTAGTGTAAAGTTAATTCTGTGACTTTATTCAATTATTTAAATTCCAATACAGTTCGCTCATTTTCGTTAATAACCAATTCGTTAAAAATCACTTTCTTACTCTTAATTAATACTTAGTACCCCTAAATTACTATGATCATTAAACAATTACTTTTAATCTTCCTCCCATCAGAAGACTACTAAAAAATACCATTGTTTTTAAAATAAATACTAATTGTACGTTTATGAGGTTTAGGATGCTGTCAGTAATATTTTCTTTCCTTCTCCAAATTTGATACATTTTAAGTTTTTTCATCCTTGCACTATAAATATTAATTTGTACCTAACTAAGAAAATTGGTTTGTTTATATAATTAATGCTTTTTTTTCTGTTTATTATTTTTTTAAATTTATGTTAACTATGGACATTTTTTTTGTTTACTCCCAACCAATATACCAGCACAGTGTATCTATTCTTGTTTTTATGTTACGAGAGTTGTTTCGATACCATCTCTCGATCTGATTTGTTAATATTTTTGGAATTCAAGGTAATATAATATATGTGAATAAAGTATCTGTACCGATAAAGAGGTTTCATCTAAAAGTTTTAAAATTCTGACATTTTAATTTGTTGTTAATATTATTAATTACATTTTTATTAATTGTTTGGAAGTGGTTGATTTTAATAACAACACAATTTCAAAAGATCCTTTAATTTCAACATTAGATTATTCTCTTTGGCCCTATAGCCATTTTCAATGAGATAACTGGATTATTGATTTGCCAGATATCACAAAATCGTTTTTTCATTACAGGCAAAGTGCACAAACCAGTCAATAAAACTGTATAATTTTAATGCATCATCACCTATTTTAAAAATTTCTTCCTAACAAATCACACGGACTGTCACTATTATCAACAAATAGTGATATATATATTTATGAACTTTTCGTTAAGAGTGAACTAAATTAATGTTGATAGTTAGGGTTTGTTTGAAATTGTGTTTGAGAAATAATCATATCGAATTTGGAAAAAATGTAATAAAGTTATTTGGTCGTGGTGGTTAGTAGTGGTAAAGATTTAATTTTTTTTTTTAATACTTATATTGTATTTCTTAATTCAAATAAAATTCGGGCCAAATTAAAATAAAAAAATAACATATTTGATTTCTCCAACCGTTGTGATAGTTCAAATATAAATTCATTGGCTGTAAAGTGAAATTCGTACTTCCTTTTTTTGCAGGTTCTAATCGCCTTTTTCTCCAGTTTCCTTCGCTATAGTTTTGTCAGATTTTCATTTTATAGGAAACACCAAAATGTGAATTGAGCTAAAAAAGTATAACAAAAAAAAAATTATCTTGACAAACAAGAAACCTAATTGTTATTAAAATAACAATTTATATTCACATTCAACACAAAATTATAAAAATTATTCAGCGTTTTAGTCCTAATTAATTAAAAGATATGTAAATATGAGCTAAAATATTTTTCAGATATACAGTGTTGGTTTTATTAAATTACGATTTGGGCCCGTCATTACACACAACACAGAACCGAGTTTTTTTCGGTTCTAGACTCACACTGGAGTTCTATACTCCCTAGCCATGGTTGGGGATAAAGTTTTTCATTTTGTGGACCGCCATTCAATGAAAGAATTCAGTGCCTCAGGCCGGGTTCGAACCGGCGCCGCCAGCAGATCTCGGATTGGTAATACTGCGCCTGACCACCTGAGTTACGGACGGCCAGAGAGCCGAGTTAGTGGGAACTGTTCTCGTCAAGTTCTATGATTAATTTGTCTTAGTATTTAATTTAATTACATTTATTTTTATTTGTATTATTTTCCTTAGAAGTTTATTTTATTTTTAGTATAAACAGGAGTACTTGTTTTTTGTATTATGATATTTAAATGTCAAAATAATGGCCAGAGGGAGGTATTTGATTGGTGTCACCTAGCAACGGATCAAAAAATCTCCTTTCTTGAATCAGCTGTCTAGTCGCCATTAGTTGATAGTGTAATTCATTTACTAGCCTCTGTTTGCGTGTGTAATATATATATA
>NW_027105356.1:489389-505614 GCF_000696795.3 Halyomorpha halys
TTCCACTATTATTTTATATATGGTTAAAGAATACATTATAATATAATGCAATACATTATATATATACAAATTTACATTATATCTTCGTTTGCCGTATGGCATTATAAGATGACCAAACATGGTCCGCTGAAGGCATGATAGCTGGGGGGCTTACAAGAAATGGGGAGGGGCCATTCCGGCTGGTGATGGTGGTGGTGTGATGACTTCAAGCTGCAGAGCCCGAAGTCCTTCCCTCGGTGAGGACATCAACCAAGGGAACTGTGCTTTGCCACCTCCCAGGTCTTGTCGGAGGGGTGATTTCTCTGAATAGCGGGTTGGAACAGGAGCACTTACAGTGAATATTTTATTTTGTTGTAATTAAGGGTAATACTAGCATTGCATTCTACGAGTGTTTAATTGAATTATAATTAGACTATTCTCAAGACTAGTCTAGACTATTAGATATATTAATTGACTCAGTAGAGAGTTGACCCTCCAACTTTTGAAAGTTGTTTATAAAAGCTGCGTCTACGACTCGTAACATTAGTCCTTCACTACAATTACATCAAGAACTATCTTCCTCTGACTTATAATAGTCGAAGACACTCAAAATTTTATATATATATATATATATATATATATATTATTGAATTTGACCATTTGATTTCATCTTGGAAGCCCACTTTTATTTTAATTTTAATTTTTTGTTTTATTTCTAAGAGCTTTATTTTTACTATATGTTAATGTTTCTATTGTTTACTTCACCCAAAAAATGTTCTTATCGAGCCATTTTTTTTTTTTTTTTTGTTCTTTGGAGCTTCTTTCAAAAAGACTACGAAAATTTGAGTTGGCTTCAGCATGTACTATTATTCTTCCGATTTTAAACATTAAATTAATCAAAATTATGGATTCAGTTTTTCAGAAAGTAAACAATTATAATTTTGTATATGTAAATTCCAAGATCTATTAAAATTTTAGATTATTTTTAATTACTGAGTTTGGTTTCATTAAGCGAATCTCACTTAACTGTAACGTTTTGGCCTTGGTGATCGTATTGTTTGTAAGGAACTCGTTACATAAATTATTTGAGACAAACACACTGTTTAAATAATTTTTTCATTTATTTCTTTTTACATTTTCATTTATACTCAACTAGAGGTGATTATATAATTTATTAAAATAAAAAAATAAAAACCAAGTTTTAGTTCAATAGTTAGCAAAAGTTTGTTGTAATAGATTTGAATCAATAAAGAAAAGTTGTGATAAATCATTAGTCTATAGAATTTTCTGATTTTATTTCAAGTTTTCTTTTTTTTTTTGTTGTTTAATGTTTAATCTCTTCAATACAATCCCGTCATCGCTCATTAATTCCTGAATTTATTGGATTTGATAAGATTTATTGTTCGAAATCAACCGACTATGTAGTTGTTGCTATAATCTTTCTGATAGATTTGATGATTCAAAGGTAATAATTGCTTCACATGTTATTAATCAATAAAAATACCCTGCAATTAAAAATAGTAATGAGTATTGTTTGTTTAAATCCTTAAAATTGAACTATAATATTTTTTCTTTCATGTATTCGAATATCTGAATTTTTAAAAAGGCTGAAGATAGTCAGAGATGCGGTCAAAAGAGAACAAAAATATTTAACAACTATTTATTTGTTGACGTTTCGCCCTACTTTGTAGAGCTTCATCAGAGCTAGACTCAGTCTTTACTATAATTGTCTTCAGTGATATGTTGCAGTCTTCTCATATGGCACATGAGGCCTTAAACTAGTTACGAGGCCTCATGAAGGTCGTAGGAGAAGAATGCAACATAAGACTGAATACGACAGTACTAAAGACCGCGTCCAGCCCTGACGAAGCTCAACAAAGCTGGGTTAAACGTCGGGAAATAAATAGTTGTTAACTACTTTTGTTCTCTTTTAAAAACATTTAAGATCTAGCTCCATGGTGTGCTAGCTAACATTCCTTCATATACAAAATTACACATGCCAAATTAACGAATACACTTGGACTTTTTACAAATGATTTTATGAAAAATTTCTGAAATTAATAACCATCTCAGGCAAGGCATGATCACAATCCTCTAAAAAGCTGAAAAGGATTAGGATACGATATTTACCAGGCTAAACAGAAATCTGAAAAATGAACAGTTGGGAGCTCCTCTATTGTTGTAAATGACTCCATTATTTTTTTTTTTATTTAAATAATAAATCCTTTTTTGGAAACATTACCTTTCCTTTCATAGAAACGAAAAAAATATTAACCAATAAATAAACAGGTTTAGTAAATAGTTCCAAATTTTTCTCACTTGTCCCATATTTATAGCCCCTTACATAATTAAGATATGAATTATTCTATACAATTCTACATGTAGTAAAAGAAACTATTTGTATAAATTTTTGATTCTAGGAAAATTGACAAATCTTTGCACTATTATATTGTATTATTTATTAGTTTGTAAATTATGTTTTATCTCAATAACCGTTATAAGAATAATGAATATCAACATACTTGTTAAAAATTTAAAGACTTTTTAGACCATAAATTTTAAAAATATTTTTGTGAATTCCTCAGTTTTAGTGGTCATTTTAAAGAAAAGAATGATTATTTTAAGTCAAATTTTAAATCATAAAGTATGTGGAACTTTAAAGGAATAAAAAGTATTTCACAAATCACAGATATAATATATTTTTTCTAGATAAAGAATAACAGATAGATAAATATTACATTGCCTTGTTCGACGCCAAGTAGAGTTCTAATGAAGTAAGTATGTCCTCTGTTGAATTCCTAAGAGATTAATAATTGTCAGTTATTACCAGCGTGGCCAGTTTAGAAAAGGCGAGGACCACGTTGAATTCCATTGTGGCGACCAGTTTGGATATGGCGATAGCCTCGTTGAATTCCATTGTGGTGACCAGTTTGGATATGGTGATAGCCTTGTTGAATTCCATTGTGGCGACCAATTTGGATATGGTGATAGCCTGGTTGAGTTCCATGGTGGAGGCCAGTACGGGTTCCCAAATGGACCCCGTATTTGAGACCAATTGGTGTACGGTGAATAACCATTGGGGTTCCATTGTGATGGCCAATTCCCATACCCCAATTGACCCCATCCTTGTGGCCTATTATTGGACCATGAATACCCGTTAGAGTTCCATTGCGGTGGTCTTGCCCAATTAGAGAACGGTGAGTACCATGATGAATTTCCAGTTATATCTCTTCGTTGGCGCCAATGTTTGTACGATGGGTACCATCCAGTTGAATTCCATTGTTGAGTCCAATTAGTTTTTCCTTGTGGGTTCCATCTTAGTGGCCAATCAGTAAACGACGAGTTCCGTGTAGAATTCCATCTTTGTATCCAGTAACTGTGCCATGGGTTATTGGTTGAATTCCATCGTTGTTTCCAGTAAGTGGAAGGTGAGTAACCGGTTGAATTCCAACGTTGTTTCCAGTAAGTGGAAGGTGAGGAACCAGTTGAATTCCATCGTTGTGTCCAATTTTTGTAAGAAGGATACCAGGTCGAATTCAGTTTAGAAATATAGTCTCGTAAAGGAGAACTTACGTTGGTGTTCTTCCACCATGGAGGAGCGTAGGATGCAGTTGTGTTCCACCATGGTGCCGCGTTCCGTGTCAGGTATTTACTGCGGTGGGGTTCCGGCGAGGAACCTAGAACTAGAAAGGCCGATGAAGCGACGAAGACGATGAGAACGGAGCACCCTCTCATCGCAGAGTTGAGGACTGATGAGGAAGCTGCTCTCAGATAGAATATATTACAAACGTTATCATTAAAAAAACAAATTGCAATTTTGTTCCGTAAATTTACGGTGTTTTTCAGAGTTACCTAACAGTTACTCTGACTCAGCAATGTGATGGCTCACTGCTTTCATAATATTTGGTTTTGGTGGATGGTTTCATGGTAATATTCATAAAACAAGTATACTACAATTGATGCAATGAACTCACATAAGAGAATCGGCTATGATTCTAAGAATTCTATCCGTTCGAACTGAAGTTTAAATGTTAACATTCTTAAGCCTTAACAATTAAACTAAAATTTAAATGTTACGGCTTACTTCTGTATTTTTGATTTCGCATTGTATATATTATTTGAAATAATTCTTTGCATAACCACAAATGAATAACCGGGTATTGGATTCATTCAAGAATAGAGAATCATCTAATCGAAAGAAATTTAGTAGAAACAAATTATGGTCTTATAAAACTGTTACAAGCATGAAAACTACCCGGTTTTGCTTTGTCATAAATCTTTAATTTATTTTATTTAGTGCTATATAAATTTAGACTAATATTGCCACGAAAGAGATTCCTCTCAGAATTTATTTTTATTATATCAGTGATTATTGTTAGTTTATGAGAAAAACTAAAAAACTTGTATGACAATTTAGAGAACAACGATTATTGCTTTGCAGGGTGTCCGATCAGGACAAAGACTTAGTGCATCTTAAGCCATGTTTACATTTATTTTTATCCTTCTTCTTCTTTAGTGCCTCTCAGCGCACAGGAGCATTCAGCCAGGAATTCCATTCTTCCTTATTTCTAGCTAGGTTCCTTGCTTGTCGGAGGTCCTTTCCCCTCGCCTTACAGGGTCGCTCATCGTAGTCGAGATAGGACATACTAGAGCGGCCTCTAGGTCTTCTGTCATCAGGGACATATTCTATGGTCTTTATAGAATCTCTATGGTCGTCCATCCTGATAACTTGGCCGAATCACTTTAATTGACGAGTTTCCAGGAAATCTTATGTGGGATAACAGCAGTTCCGACGAATCCTTTCATTGCGAACTCGGTCCTTTCTTGTTTCCCCCCTCCAACCAGGACAAACCAAATAGTACAAGAGCCGGGAAGAAAAAAAATACAGTTATCTCACCCCAATTTTTGATTACTTTAATGAAAACTATGTATAATTAATAGTCAAATTTGATGAGTCTGCCAAGTATAGGTAGGGTGAATAAAAAATGGTGGCTGTTTCAAAATCTTAAAAAAAAACACTAATTTTTCATTCGGAGCTCTATATCTTCAAAACTACCAACACTAGAAAACCTAAGAGAGAAGAGTAAATTTGCTGAAATATTAGCCCTAAAAGAACTCTTTCCGTCCAATAGTTCTCGAGATATACCTTTTTAAAAAGCAAAATTTCTTAAAAATCGACTGCAAGATTAGTAGTTTTCATGATATTTGCAAAAATATATTGATTTATATTTGTTCGGACAATAATTTTGATTTATGAAAAACGTTATTTCAGAATGGAGTTGTCACACAGCTACAGTGAATAAATAAATAATTATCACAACCGGATTCGAATCCGGGTCCTTGGCATTAGTAGTACAGCGCCTTACCACTGTGCCACCCCCACTCTCAAGTATGAGGTTATTTTTAGATAAAGCATTATAGTTAAATTGTTTTATTTATTGAACTTTTACTTGAACAAGTTTTACCAAGAATATGCCTTTGTTTTTTCAATTGTTAAATTTCAGAATCCAATGTTGCTAAATGAAATTACTTAGAATTCTGTTTACAACTTGTTGACAGCTACAGCGCTAGTGGTGTACTGTGATAAGATAAAAGAAAAGATGATTTGAAGGCATTAAGCCTTGGTAAGAGGTCACGGCGGAAGCCAAGAGACCAGATGGATATCCAGAATCGATTAAGATGCGAAAGAACTGCATAAGACCAACTGGAATGGATTAGCCCAATAGAGGCAGGCGTAGAAAAGGCTGGTTCGGCGGCTTAAAATCTATAAGATCTGTAGAGGCTACAGAAAAAAAAAATTCAATAACAAATTTGATGATTAAAATTAAAATTAAATCATATATTTTTTTAATTGTTGTCCCTAAAGGTTATTAATATATTCGGGTTTAGTTCTAAACTATTTACGAGTGATGTGATATACTTGACCGAAGAAAGTATTTCCACAACTTTCTCTATAGAATGATTTTTTAAAAATTTATTTAATGTAATTTACAACTGTACAAAATAATACAATAAGTAAATATATTGTATGTTTCATATAGACTTGAAAATCTTGGGAAGGAACACCCATTTAAATTAGAAGATCCCGTGGCCATATTCTTTTCAGACGCTTTGGAGGATTATCAGGGATTGTTAAGGATGAAAGATTAAGAATTAATGGGTTACGATGGTTAAGGACTTTGGAATGAAAAGCCGCATGTCTGTTTTGGGCCAATTCTGCAACGAATGGGATGTTAAGGTCTTTGTGAATGAGTTTATTTGTAACGTAATAAGGAGCATCAAGGATTTTACGTAGGATTTTGGATTGTGAGGATTGGATGCGGGAGGAATTTGATGGTTTGGTGGAGCCCCAGAGCTAATTTCCATATGTCCAAATTGGTCTGATTATCGTAGTATATACTAATTTTTTGTAGTGAATGGGTAGTTTAGAGCGTTTGTCAAGTAAGTGTTGTAGCAATCGGAATCTACGAGCAGTTTCTTGTCGTTTCAGTCTTGTGTGTGGATTCCAAGTAAGTCGCTTGTCAAGATGGAGTCCTAAGTATCGAATCTGTTCAACAGGCGTTAGTGGAGTATTTAGAAAGTAGATACTGTAGGACAGGAGGGTAGAGTAAAGGTGATCTGGTGGGATTTGTAAGGATTTATTTTGATTCTCCAGTTTTGACTCCATTCTTCAATAGATGTTATGTGTGTCTGTAGTGTTTGTGATGCATTAGTTGGGTCGTTGTTTATAGACAGTATACATGTGCCATCAGCGTACGTTGTTAGGACTGTATTAGGGTGGGTTGGGATGTGAGCGGTATAAACCGTATAAAGAATGGGACCTAAGATACTACCTTGAGGAACACCGGCGGACTCAGAAAAGAGAGATGAGTAGGCTAGGTTATGATTTACTTTAAAGGTTCTATCAGTGAGGTAGGAGCGGATTATAAGGAAATATGTTGGGGTAGGAATTGACGAAGTTTATAGAGCAGACCTGGATGCCAGACTCGATCAAAATCTTGTTCATCATCGAAGAAGACTCCCGTGCAGTACATACCGCGCTCCAATGTGGAAGATATGATATCAACCACTCGATGACTCTGTTGTATGGTAGAATGAGATGTTCTAAATCCAAACTGGTGGTCAGGAATAACATGATATGAGTCAAGGATTGGATAGAGGCGTTTTAATAAGAGTTTTTCTAGGATTTTGCCCATAATGGGCAAGATATAATGAATTTAAATAAGAATAAAATAGTTTAAGGTTCCTTACAAAAAAGGACAATTAAAACTTCTTAAAAAACAGTATAAATTCAATTAAATATATTCATCATAATAACAACTTTTTATATATAATATAAACACTAGGAAAAACGTATTCGCACACTATGTTTGTTTACTTGCTCTTGTTTATATGCTTGAGTATAATCCTGTTCTTTTCTATCAGTCCAATAAGTTCGTTTTAATTTGACCCATCCTAATACCAAAAAAGTAAACTTAGTTCCGTTACTCGCGAAAAAGTTATATTATTTTGAAATCGAATCGCGAAATAGCTTTTTATTTTTGAAGTAATAGGTTTTTTTTATTGCATAAATTTATAATTTAATAATAAAAAGCGTGGTGTGCAAATACTTTCTTAGCTCACTATAGCTGTCCCAGTTCAACTATGTAACGTCCCAAAAAATGGTTATTTTGAAATATGAGATGTTATTATAATAGTATAATATTTTTATTACAATAGTTACATTTCTGAGGCATTTGTATCAAATTTAATTGCAGTATAATGCTATTAACATTTCACAATAAGTAAAGCAACTCACAAGTTAATCTACTCATGTGTCAGTTACCGTTTTAGAGAAATATATTTGGATAACTGTAAAATATTGGATTGGTATTTTTTTTATTCATTTATTTTTTGCTATTTACAACTGTACATTATAATACATTTAGTAAATTTCATCTCAGTTAAAATGGAGTGTTACACGGATGTTGAGAAACTACCCATTGGTAATACCCTACATTAAGGTATTTAAACTACCTTTTAGAGGCGATAGATGGTTTCTACATAGGTAAAAATGAAATTAAACATTTACATAGGAATATTGTTATGGGCGTTTTCGGAATCGTAAAGATTTGTAAATATGTAAAAAGTATAACATTCTAAATGATCGTCCCGATTTTGTATCTATATTGATGAAAATGTTTATTGTTTATTTTTTATACCAATTCAATTTAAATATATAAAATTCTTATGACGGAAATTGATATAAAATATTACGTGTATATAGGCACGCTTTTCCTTTTGGGAAACGGTAAATCTTAAGAATTTTGTAGAAGTGTTTATTTATTTTTTCTAAATGTCCGTCTCGCTCAATCCTGCATGGTATGAATGCCGGCTCAGTGATTGTTGCCAGACTGTTCAGAATGAAGTCCGAAGCTTTCCCCCAGACGCAGACATCGGCCGAGGACTCGGTTAATATTTGAAGAAGTAGAGGGTTCTCCGCCCTGGGGACTGCTACGGAACCTACGCATATTTAAAGTTCATCCATACTAAAAGTGAGGAGGCTGAGGAAGCGATTGCAGAGCTCGGGCTATTCAAAAACGGCTCTGTCGAGTGAAATTTCATATTTAAATCCTATTAGAGGAAGCTGGGCCGTAAGGAGGCAAGGGATTGTTCTTCTGCATTATTGACAGGGTTCCGTCACTGAGATCAACATCTCCTGAAGCAAGTTCTTGTCGGGTTATTATTTTATTAAATCACGGGCCCCCTTGCGATGTTTTTTCGTCAAGTGTTTGTCCGAAAGAACTTGCCCAAAAAAGGTCGGAGTATTCATGCTAACGTGTATTAGGCTTCAAGGTACCTAACAGAAAAAATAAATAAATATAAGGTTGATTCTCATACAACGAGAAATGTTTAGGTCCCACTTGAATGGTCCAAATGTTTTCCAAGGATCAAAATGAATGTGTAATTTTGGTTATAATACGGCATCGAGAAATTTATTTCTTTTTCATTTCTGATATGCTATTAATATTACTAGTTAATAAATTAATGATAATATAAGTATTGAACAACTTGGCATGAGCCCTTAGATACTCACTGTCCTGGGGCCTGTTTCATAATGAAAGCTAATACTATTAGTTGATAGTACAAGTGTAGAAACCAGTGTGATCATAATACTAATACTTATTTTTTTCATGGTAGGGATGACTATTAGTGATATTACAGGAATTAAAAAATACTAAAGTACAAATTACTATTGTACAAGTCTGTGTAATTTAATTAAGATAAATCTACAAGACTAACAGTATTAGTTTGTACTTTATTATGAAACAGGGCCCTGGTTGTCCCAGAGTCTCATTTTCAAAAATACGTTTTAACTTTATTTTCTGCTCAAGGTAGTATCCTTGGTCCCATCCTCTACACCGTCTATACAGCTGACATCCCAACCAATCCTAACACTATCCTCACCAAGTATGCCGATGACACATGTGTGCTCGCAGTTAATAATAACCCATTAATTATATCCCAAACTCTCCAATCCCACATCACAGCCCTCGAAGAATGGTGTCGTAATTGGAGGGAGGATTAAGATACATTCCAACAAATCCCATCAAATCACCTTTACCCTTTGTCGTTAACCTACCGACGGCCCTACAGTTTCATTTAATAATGTTACTCACCCCTGTTGAATAGATCCGCTACCTTGGACTACATTTGAACAAACGATTAACCTGGAATCCTTACACAAGGCTGAAAATACAGGAAACTGTACGTCGATTTTGCCTATTACAGCACTTACTAGACAAACGGTCTAAACTTCCAACGGATTACAAAAGACTGATCTACATGACTGTAATAAGGCCAATCTGGTTATATGGAGTTGAGCTTTGGGGCTCCACTAAACCTTCGAATTCCTCTCGTATTCAATCCTTACAATCCAAAATCCTCAATGCTCCTTACTTTGTCACAAATAAAAATCATACACAAAGACCTTAATGCTCGCTATGTAACCGATCTAGCCCAAACCAGATATCATTCCTTCCATTATAAACTCCCTAACCACTCAAACCCCCTAGTTTCTAACCTTGCATCCTTTTCCATTCTTGACAATCCTCCGAGGCGCCAGAAAAGAAGATGGCCACTAGACCTGCTAATGTAAAACGTCATTAGGAAGCTGCCAACGGGTAGTTTCTGTACACGCCTATAACATTCCAATTTAACCGAGATCAGATTTACTAAATGTATTATAATGTCTAGTTGTAAATAGCAATAAGTAAATATTTAAAAAAAAAAACTTTCTTTTCAAACACCTATCTACAAGACTGAAAACAGAAAATTGCACATCTATTCCCACTAATACAACACTTAGACTAACGGTCAAAGCTTCCATCACAAAAGACTGATTTACATTTTTATAATAAGGCATATCTGGACGCACAGAGTTGAGCTTCGAGACTTTTCTAAACCATCGAATCCCTTTCGTAACATATCCTAAAAATCCAAATTCTTTCATGAATTCTCCTTCAATTATCATGTTTAAAATAATCCATAAAGACTTTTAAGTTTCTTAAGTAGCCTATCTAGTCGGAACCAGATATCAATCCTTCTATTCTAAACTTAATCACTCAAACCCACTAGTTTCTAACCTTGCTACCTCTTCTCTCCTTGATATTCTACCAGGTGCCTGAAATAAAGATGGCCTCGAGACTTGCTAATGTAGAAATGTTGTTAGGTTAATAGAGGCCTAGCAAAAGGTCGTTTCACTACAAGTCTGTACCATGTCAATGTAATAGAGCTGAAATTACTTTTACTAGATATGTTTTTATGTAATACAGTTATAAATTTTAATAAATAAAAAGAAAAAAATACATTATTTTCATTCGTCTCTCGGAAAAGTTTATACTGTCTTCAAGTTTTAATGGAAAACATAAAAAAATTATTTACGTCATCAATGCCAAAAGTTGGAAATTTTCTTATTTATTTAGGAAATATAAAAGAAAAATTATACACTCAGAATTGAAAAAATTTACTTGCATTCAACAACATTATAAGAAATATTATAGACTTTAAAACACAATTTAGGTTCCGTTTCGGTCTATATGTCTCTCTGTTGGACTGCCTTTTTGTTCACTGTCAAATTTGTGTTTATAGATAATTGATCGAAAAGAAAAGGTTATAAGACATTTCAAAATATACCAAAAATAAAAAATCATAATAGAAAAAATAAATTATAAAAACTCTTTAATGGCTTTCGGACTTGAAAATGTGAGGCAGACCTCAAGTTTTAAATGTGACGTTTTCCACCATTTTCACTCTTATGTCTTTTACACCAGCCGACCGTAAAGGAAAAATAACTGGTTCAGAATGCTTTGGGACCATTTGTGAGAGAATGAGCTTCAACCTTAACTGAATGAAAGAGGATAAATGTGAAAATAATTTTATTCCTCTATTCAAGTCCTGCTACATTGTTCAAACTTTATGTACCATTCGTTATTAGTCTGTAAAAAAAAATTGTTTGTTTTAAAGGCGAAATTATCTTACCAATTTTAATAAAATTTGTAAACGTTTCGGCTAAAACGCCGCCTTCAGGAACAAATTTTTCACTTTTCATTCTTTCATTCCTAATTCCTCATTTAATCTTCATTTTATCCCGTAAATATGAACGTAACCTAAAAAAATTGTTTTTTTTTTGTAAATGGTCTCATTTACTTATACTGAAAACAGTTACTTCGAGATTCTCGTGAATTTGTTGAATAGCTGCATTATAGAGACGTGGATCTTAAAACAAGTAATTGAAATGAAATCAGGATTTTTTTTTTCTTACAGATTATTATGTTTGTTTTAGGTAGTTGTTATAAATATACATCATAAGGATTGTATAAAGCAGTTTATTCTTATCTATAATATGAATTATATTTATGACTTTATTAATTATAAAAAATTAATATTTGTTCTTATTATTTATTTGTTCTCTGTATTAATATTTTAATGACATCGTTTCACTTTGCTCTCCAAGAATAGAGCAATTATGAATTCAGGTGCAAGGCTGCTCTGTAGTTAAAGAGAATAATAGGATTCTTTTTATTTTTGTAAATTTGTCTATGATTTTGTACTATTTATCAAATGACTATACGTCTTTTAGAAAATAAGAAATAGGGAAACACTGCATTCGCAGTAATAGCGTACATTTAGAGCTCCTTTTGGAAGTCAACAATCATTGATTTGATCAAAATCGTTGATAACTTCGTTTTCTATAATGAATTTGGTTCTTTTTATGTGTTATGTTCTAGATTTTTTTTAAAATTTTATTCACGACTCAGATATCTATTAGACAATACATAGGCATTAAACCTGAGTTTAAAACAAATTTTCGGATAAGTGTCAGCACCTGAGTGACGACGAAGGGAAGAGACAACCAGCTGACAGCGGGGATGTACCGGGGCACCCCCTGGCCCTATTGGAAGGGAGGGGGGCTTCGAGCACTTCTGCTTTAGTGGCAACCTGTTGCGCCCCACCCCAAACCAAATTTTTTATATTTGCTCTTCTTCATCCCCTCGCTAGCTGATCTGTGCTAATTCCACCCTCTGTCGAAGTTGTGACATCATGTTCCAGAATCATTTTTATTGTTATCGTTTATCAACCACCATGGATAAATAATTCGACCATCTATTGTAAAGTTAAACTCATTTCACAACTCATTTCACATTTTTAAAACATATAGTAATTATTTTAATATATAGTATATATATTAACTTTAAAGATATACTAATTATTTTGACATATTTATATAGATTGTATGGTAGTTGTATATAATAATTAACATTCAGATAGATTATATGACAGTTGTATACAATAATTAATATTTAGATTGATAAGCCACTGCTGATGTACGGCTGTGATGTCTGTGGAGCGGAGCCCAAGAATCGCAGTGGATGCTCCTTAGGTTGTACGAAATAGCCAACTGAACGGGAATTATAAATGGAGTCGATAGAAGATTACATCAATAGTTCACTCCCGTTTACCAACCGGTAAACAGTGACCTACAACTGGAGAGACCCAACCTCAACCCGAAGACTAAAGCGCAGGCTGCTGCAGTACATTCTGTTATAAATTATACCTTTATTACTTCTATTTTATTTATTATAATTTTTTTAAAAACTAAATTGCTTTTTTTTTATTGTTTGTTTTGTTAGGTCTACGAATGTCGTTATTTCTATTATTAATTTTCCCTTTTATTAAGAAAATTTATTATTTTTTAATTATGATGTTGTTTATAGTTAGGAGTGTCTTTTGTACAACATTATACCTCCCATAATTAATTGTTGATAAAAAATATATATATAACGGTTATATCAACCATGTTATGCCCACAAGGTCGATTTGGTATTAAATAAATAAAAAATAGATTAATAATATGGCAGGGAAACGTTTCACTTAGGTTGTAATCTTGCATTACAACCTCTTATTTTCCAAAACAACTATACCGTTTTCAATCAATAATTAGGCTATACATTACTAAAGAGCCGCAAACAAATTCTACCAAAGATAAGATATTGCAGACAAATTACAATCCGATAGCTTAAATTAATCGAAACCGATTATTTGTATTTTATTGTTGTTTACAGAAAAGCCGAATTATCTTTGGTTATTTTGGGATAAATCTCATTGAGGCGATCGACGAGAAGAAATGGAAAATTTTCGCTTCTTTTTTTTTAGTTCATTATCATCAACAATATTAGGACTTTTTTCTATAAATTTGCAACTAGATGTTTTATCTAGTGATATGTCAATTTTTTTTTTTAATTGCATTAAAATATTCCATTTTACTCATTCCATATATTCAGAAATACTTAAAGGAATCGTTGAAAATCCATAAAATCGGTTTTATTTTGATGTTCAATTATAACAGAAATTTTTCGTTTTAATATAGGAATATATATAGTTTTAAGTGGAATATAAGCAATTGTTAAAAAACCCGCACATTTTGATCATAACTTTCTTTAATGTTTTTTTTTTTTTTTTCGGCCAAGACTCCCATTGGAGTCCTATATACTGCCTAACCATGGTTGGGGGTTAAAGTTCTTCATTTTGTGGGACCGCCACGCAATGAAAAAAGTCGACGTCCCAGGCCGGATTCGAACCGGCACCGCCAATAGACATCAAATTGGTAAGACTGTGTCTAAACCACTGAGCTATGGGCGGCCCTTCTTTAATGTTGTACATATATATTATTTATTTAGTATTATTCGAAAAAGCAATTTTTTTTTTTGGTAGGGGATTTATGGGTGCCTATAAACTTTTATCTAATTTGTTGTAATGCTATAAAATTATTATTTATAAGTTATTTCGATTTGCTTGGTTAATTTATTGGTCGATAGAAGGCCGTCCGTAGTTCAGGTAATTAAGGCATAGTTCCTACTAATCGAGATCGGTTGCAATCCGGCCTGCGGTGTTGACTTTTTTTATTGAGAGGTGGTCCCACCAAATGATAAAACTTGACTTCTCACTATGGTTGGAATAGGTTGGTCACCTGTAGATAACCCTCCCCCCCCCTATATATCAGAAAAGGCCGAGAAGGGGTTCATAAAATAAAATTGAACATATTAAATACATTCTAACATTTATTAATTTTTTTTCACAATTATCTCTAAATATAATATAAAGAATTTAGATATTTTCTCACATCTTTTCTCTTTTAATCTATTAAGTTTTAAAATTTCTAAACTGTTACAAGTTTAAAAAAAAGTTTCTTATGCTCCCTCTGGATAAATTTACACCAAAAAATTGTTTCTTTCTTAGTTAAACTTGAATTTTCCAACTTTTAGCGGATGACCTATATAATTCTCATTGAACCCTTAATGAGACTTTGATACAGTTGACTCATGTAGAAATGTAGATACATTTTCTGGGGGTTATAATGGTCCTGATCCTTGTAACTAAATCCTCAGTAGAATAATGCAAAATTATTACATATAAATCACAACCTTCACGACTGTTGCGTCAAAAACTGCCATTGCTAACACAGATTATAAAAAAAAAAAAAATACAGATTTTCCTTTATTGTCATTTATTAAATAAATTTAGTTTTGTGTATGGCTTCATCACAATTAATTATATTATATTATAGGAAGATAGTCCGGTGGCAGTCAATAAAGGTATCAAAATAGTAACAAAAAACTTTTTATTGTCAACCAACTCAGTTGACATCAGAACTTCGTTCTTATCAGCCCTGACGAAGCCCTGCAAAGTGGGGCGAAACGTTGGATAACAGTAAATAGTTTTTGTTACTATTTTGATATCTTTATTGACCATCACCCGGATATTCTATCTTCCTCCAATCTACTTCATACGGTCAACTATCTTCTTCCAATAATCATATTATAATTTATTATTTAATTTAATGCATAATTTTTATCATTTACTAATAAATTTATAATATATAAAAGTTTATTGTTACTATTTTTGCTCAAGCAGTTGCAAACGCATTTTTCTTGACACAGCTATATTTCAAAGTCTGCACTACAGATTTGGCTCAAAGCTAGAAGAAGGTTGAGAATTATTGTTAACTTCTTTCGCTGATCCATGAGTAAATGAATTTTGTTAACATGCATACAAGTAAATTTTATTCTTAAACGAAAATAAAATTTAATAGAAAATGAAAATTACAAAATTTATTTTCATATCTTGGAATAAACCAAAGGAAAGATGGTCCAGGTATAGTCAAAAATAACTCAGACAGTTATAAACTATATATTTATTGTGAGTGAACGTTCCGCCCCACATTGCAGAGCATCATCAGGGCTAAAAAAAATACAAACAGCTAAAATGATGTAAAAAAATTGGGCAATAGATAACATGAAATAAAAGGAAGCTAAGGTAAGGCTAAAAGTGATATAAAATATTAGCAAATTTATAAAATAATTAACAAGGTAAATTTAAAGAAAAAAAAATAAAGTGTCCAGGAAAAGTAAAAATAAACAAGAATTACAAAATGTATTAGACAATTAAGGAAAACATAAAAAAGAAATATAGAAATACAGTACATACTAAACATGGAAAAAAAGGGAAATGAGAATAAAATAATATAAATTATAATAATACTATAAAGGTGAGCTCACCTTTCTGAATGAGGAAAGCTAATGAATGAAGTAAAGAATAAGAGAGGTGGAAGAATTTGACGGTTAACAATTGAGGTTACATTAGAAAACAAAAAAGATATAAAATAATATTCAAGTAAGATAATGTCTAGAAATTTATAATGATATAT
>NW_027105356.1:505664-509232 GCF_000696795.3 Halyomorpha halys
ATATAATAAGCAGAGGGAGGGGAAATATATATAAATTTAGATGTAATACAGTAACTCCAATATAATTAAAAGGATTGATACAATAAAAATAATATAATGAAGAAAAGAAAATGTACAAAGTTAAATAAATATACAATGATGTTATAAATTTATATAATGAAAATATTAATTATAAAGAAATAAAATACAGATAAAAGGTTGAACTATCAGCTAAAAATAAAATACAGATACAAGATTGTAAAGTTATATAATAAATAAATAAACACATTAAGTATAAAGTAATAAATGTTCGTATAAAAGAGTATGAGAAAAAAAATCAGATAAACGATATGGTAAGATAATAGGTGAGTTAATTTCTGAAATCCAGAACATCGAAAAAATTATGGTAGTTTAATAAGGCTTAAGATATGGCGATAAGTCTGGCAGATACAGTTTTTATCCACTTTATGATTGGTTGATTTCTGTTGTAAATGATATGTTTGGATTCCGAAATGAGACGTTTTTTATGTTTTGGGGCAGTTGTGGGTATTGCTGTATTGAAACCTTGAAATATAAGAAAGTATGTGTATGCATGGATATGTCTATGTGATTTGCATACATTTTTCTCCAATTTTATTAGGGATTTTTGATTAATACAATTAGATTTTTTTTTTTTTTTTGCATTGGAACTATAACTCGGAAATGTTAGGAAATCTTAAAATAAACTTTAAAATAAAAATAGGTATATTGTTTTAAAAAGCATCAATGAAATAATGGACATTTTAAACAACGTTGGAGAATGCTACCTGCAGGAAACCCAATTATCCGCTGAATTCTTGGAGAGTGTAAAACTTTCAGGGGATGGAATTTAAAAAGATTGACGCCGGACTAAGGTGGAAACGGGGGATGAAAAAAATGGAATTGAAAAAAGGAGAAGAGTTGTATTAGGAGGATTGTATTAGGGAGTGGAAGGGAGGGGGGGGGGCAGAGCGCAGCTGGGGCGTCCGAGTAAATATTTAGGCGGGAGCAATAAAGCGGGAACCAGCTCTAATTCCCGCCGGCGGCAAATTTTAATACAATACATGGCTTTAATATCGTAAAGTTTGTTTTTCTTGTTGAGTTGGCGAGGAAGCAAGGATTAAAATTCAGGAAGGTGAGTCCCACCGCGTAATTGTGGCTATCCGTTCTTCGGCAAAAACTGGACCGTCGCTTCTTGGTTCTGGAGTAATAGAAGTCTGGATAATTGTACTCCATCTCCCAAGGGGCGCTTTGTCTTTTTGCATCATCGTTGAACGTATATTTGCATTATTTATATTGTAAATTCAGTTCCAAATTCTTATTATGTCTCTCTAATTTAGTTTCTAATATATTTTTTTTTGTTACGAAACAATTAAATGAAATCTTTTCATTTGTACACGATGAAATAATATTTTTAATATAATATGTTTATATATTGAACGATAGATAAATGGGTTATTCTCCGCCAAAATCGAAATTTTCATATTTTTTTTTAATCTTTAAATTGGTTCTGTATTTAATTCTACATAAAACTATTCATCAAAATTTATTTTAAATATTATTAAATATATATAGCACAGTTAAATTATCATCTTGGTATGCCATCACACTCAAACCATCCTCATCATCATTTCTAAAAATAATTACTTATAATCAAACGTTTGCAGATATAAATTGTATGAAAATAAGTATGGAACTTTTGTTGATAAATTTATTTTGTAATAGCGATAGATAACATGGAAAATTCCTTGCATCAGTAATTTCTATTATAAATTTCTATGTTTAACTTTAAAGATTAAAAGGTCACGCTTAAGCCATAATGACTGTACATATTTTATTTCTATTTTTATCTTAATTTACTTGAGGGCTAAAAGGGATATTGAAAAGAATCCTAAAGTCCAAACACATTCCCCACCCCCTCTTTCTGTTTATATATATTTTAAGAGAGATTTTATTTATTTCACAGTGCTTTTTTTTTCACTGTTTTATTTATTTGTAATCTTATTTTAGTATGAATGTGATTATTCATCACTATTACCTATTACCCACAACTGTGTGGCAGATTGTAATATCTATCAATAAATAAAAGTTTATATTAAAAAAAACGAATACCCTTCAAATTATGAAGGTAATGAAGAAAAAGAAAAGAGAAATTTCATACAAATTGTGGAAGCTATTTATATGTATATTCTGTTTGCTGTTTGCCATCCGGTCCATCGTCTTCTAGCTATACCATTTGGTCAATGTAGATTATAAAAGCAACATAAATTTTTGGGTAACATGTCCTGGAACCTAGGATTAAAGTGTAAAAAGAGGAAGTGGAAATCACTATTGTCTACTTCTATGGAGAATGGGCTGCTGGCTACTATAACGTTTTACGATGCACTGAAGCTGTGACAGAATCGTGCCGACGATGTTTACGGATGGTTAGAAAATTGATTCCTTTCTTGCCAACCTTTGAGTGAAAATCATCTACAATTATTATTATGCCTGAGCTAGGATATGCTTTCATATATTTATATTTCTTTTTGTAAACAATAGTACTCTTCCTTGATTTTCTTCTTTGATGTTTCAGTCCGACCATAGAAGATGGACTTGAAATAATTAAAAATCTTTCTATTTAAGCTAATTTATATTTAGGGATATTATTATTGAGAAAATAGGCTAGAAGTGAGTGGGAGGGCCGCATAGTAAGATCTCTCCCGGGACAACAGACTACCCACCTTAAAGCCCTGATTGGGGTATTCCATAACAACTTTCGCAACTTTTATGTTAATTATTGAGTATGACGCTGAGAGACTACGTTTATGACTGATTGGCACAAGTGACAGTATACCAGCCTGTTTGTGTTTAAGTGTCAGCTTTAACTGGCTCATGACTGGGGCGGTGCTGATTTGATCCGGGCTGGGGGGTCGACTTTTATTTCTGTGGTGGTTCCACAAAATTAATAGTTTACCCCCTGCCAAGATTAGAATAGGGTGGTACTCTGTAAATACCCACCCCGTATGTCAGAAATGAACAGGAAGAGGGTCATAAAAAAAACAACTGTCACTTATTAACCTAACTTTTTGACGTTTCAACTTCAACATTCAACTATATGAACAATGCAAACTGATTTTGAATACAATGAATTACTGTCACCAAAAACAAACAACAAACAAAAAACCTAAAGATTAAAAGATACTTATAAGGGGAAAGGTGGGCTAAAATATTAGCCCGAGATAAAATGAAGAGGACTATGTATATCACAGTTTTCATCAAGAGTAAATTATGTCAACTCCATCAGGGGATAGCAGAATTTTTTCCGACTTCGTTTGATCTCATTTCCACATAATCTTTTATTAGATTCACAATATGGGAATAGTTTTTATTGTGAGTGTGCGCATGCGCTAGTTAGCAAATGAACATATGCTACTTCGTGTCCCACAATAGACTATTTTCCAGTGAACTAAAATAAAAATCAGTAGTGAAAAAACAGTGTCAGTGAGATAATAAGTGATACTGCTCACATGAGAGCTAAAATATAGGTGAGTTGTCGCTTATTTATTAACTTTTAGTGAATCGTGTATAC
>NW_027105356.1:515192-519200 GCF_000696795.3 Halyomorpha halys
CTATTGCCCACAACTGTGTGGCAGATTGTAATATCTATCAATAAATAAATCTATCAATTTCAAAAAAAAAAAAAAAAAAAGTTTTTATTGTAAACTGCAATATTTGACTACTCCTCAAGCTCATTTTACTTGATCTTTGTTGACAATTGTTCAAATAGTGTGGATACTACTGAATAACATACATTATTATTTACTGAATGGTGTTTATGGATTCAATTTTCAGTGAACAGTTTTCATCTATCCTCAAGATGAAACGAAAGCATTCTTTGGGGCATAATGGGGAGAGCTTTTCTAATTAATATGAAAGTATTGAAATTCCAGAAAATATTTACGTACAAGCTTTCTTACTTAAAATTTAAAAAAAGTATGCTGAGTAAGAAGAGAGAAGATTAAAAAAGATGTGCATTGATATATGACTTATCTTAGGAAGACTGGATACGGTGTATTGCATTAGATTGTTGAACCCAGAGTCATTTTGTGGGAAGATGGACAAATGGTATCGAGATAACTTTAAAATTAAAATTGGTCTATCATTTTACTACGAATTACGAGCAAGATAGGGGAAATGTGCATCTTTTCAACAAATTTTTATATTATCGCTAAACGTGGCAAATTTTCAAGTTCATTTGTATATTATTGTTGTTTAATAGTTCATTAACAAAATATAATGAAGGTTATGATTTTTTCATTTTAGTAACAGGTTAAAATTATGTCCTCTATGTTGTCCCATTTTTCCCAGTGGTCACTCAAATCCTAAGCGTATGATAGTACTGTAACGACATCTGTAGTTTACACAATCACAGTGGCTGCGGCATGTATGGACGCTAATGTTGTAGTGTATAGTTGAAGGCACCGGAGAACCGGTTCACTATTCATCGGCGTCTTCTTCACCAACAACCTAAAGTTTAAGGACATTTCTCCCGTCCCTTGGAGCTGAGGGAATTGTTCGTATTTTATATTAGAATATAGTGAAGGAAATTTAAAACAGTTGTATCCATTATTTTTCAAACTAAATTGTAGTTTCCAGCTGGTTGTGGTGTCCGGAGACTGCTGAGAACATTATTATAGGCTGCTCCTTTAATGCACTATGGGCCAAATTGCTGAGAGAAAATAGACTCTACGCCCTCACAGAGTACGATTTCCCTCAGGTAGTAACCAAAAAAACTACCCTACCATAAAGAATTTGTTCGGACGGAATAGGCTCAGGTGACTGAACCTTACAGCAAAAAATTGTAAAAATTATGAATCAATTTATTAGCATTAGTTGATGCTACGAATACATGTGTAACATTGAACTGCTATTGCATACCTGTGTTGATCAAAAGGCAGGGTAATGTGGAAATAAGTAAATAAAACAGTTTAAAAATTTTTTTATAATTTATTTATTGTTATTTACAACTGTATACATATATAAACATCAAATAAATTTGCTCTAAGTGATATTATGACATTATACAAACATGTGGAGAATCTACCCATTGATAGAACCCCAAAAATACTTCTAAAGGAGAAGATCTCGGGGCCATCTTCTTTTCAGACGCCTAGGAGGATTATTAGGTAGTGAAGGAGAAGCAAGGTTAGAAAGGAGTTAGTTTGGGTGGTTGGGAAGTTTATCATGGAAGGATTGGTAACTGGTTCTGGCTAAATCGGCAACATAGGCGATATTGAGGTCCTAATGGATGATTTGATTTGTGACAAAGTAAGGAGGATTAAGGATTTTACGAAGGATTTTGGACTGTAAGGATTGGATTCGAGAGGAATTAGATGGTTTAGTGGAGCCCCATAGCTCAATTCCGTATGTCCAGATAGGCCTTAAAATAGTCATGTAGATCAGTCTTCTGTAATGGATTGGAAGTTTGGACTGTTTGTCTAGTAAATGTTGTAATAGTCGGAACCGACGAGCAGTTTCCTGTCTTTTCAGTCTTGTATGAGGATTGCATGTCAGTCGTTTGTCCAGATTTAGTTCTAAGTAAGGGATCTGCTCCACAGGAATAAGTGGGGTATAAAAAAAATTAAAATATAAAATTGCGAGTGACTGCTGAAATAATTTGCTAACTTTCGTATTCATGGTTCTGAAAAAACAAACAAACTATAAAAGTAGATAATTAAACTGTTGAGAAACAATAGAGAAAATTCTTGGACATGGATTAAGGATAACCATTTTTAGGCATAATATAATTGGCTAGTGCAGAATAATGGTTTCCTAAGCCCTCTGTCATTGATTCGTTACAAATTCAAGGTTCTCAAAAAGTGTCTTTAAGATGGATTGTACATAACTCTACCTCTGGACCAAGCCATTTTATCATGAATTTTCAATAGCCAAATTAATCGCTCATTTCTCAGTGTATGTATTTGATATAAATATTTCCATTTGCAGATTATTTCTGATCATTTATTTCTAACTTAAACGTAAACTTTTTAAGGAATATGATATCGCTTAAAAAAAAATTTTTGTTACTTGTTCAACAGATCTCAATGTTCCTGGAAAGGAATCGATTTAGACTGCAGTGGCCATACCCGAGACAGTGCTGGGAATGGACGGTGCCCGGGGGGAGTGAGACCAGAACACCCCAGATTATATCCCCCTCAGTGACAAATGGTGTTTGAACAGTGTTTAAGATGTTTGAACCACTGAGATGATATACACCTCTAAGCCTGGATAAGAGGCAAACAGTGTCTGAGTTGTTCTGTAGCCCTAACGGTGATCTAGTGGGAGGCGAGTTCCGACTCCGATAACAACTCTATCAGGGCCCTAACTGATACTAACGGCCGCCGTACCTGCCCAGGAATTAAATCCTAACGATTAGCACAGCTGTGGCATTAGGCCCTCGGTTCTAATTGCCGGGGACAGGTGGCGCTCATATCAGCCCCCTATTAGTTGTCTTAAACTGGTTACGATGGGCAATACCCGCGCCTCTAAAGTAGGAGCCCAGCCATCTCCTTTAGTACTAATGAAACCGATCCTCATGAAATTCCACGGCTAATAATGCACCATAACTGGATTCTACGAAGGATATTTGCAATAATACATTAAAAAAAAAATGTTAGAACTATCGACGATTTATAAACTTTAGTAAAAAAATAAATATATCACCTTTACTGGAAAGCTAAGACCTAGGTCTTTAAATAATATTGATTTTTCATTTCATAATATAATATGAACACAGAGTTACGAAAATTCAATTAAAAAAAAAAACTTTAGACTTAAAAACGCAAACCCTCAATTAATCTTTTTCACTTTGTTAAGTTGAATTAATTTATTTTTTGACCATTTTACAAATAAACATAGCTAATGTATATTTTATTTCTCGGAAAAAGGCCTTCCAGCGATTATAGAAATATATTACTCCCCTCACATGGAGTCCAGACAAAAGGCAGAAGAAAGGGATGTGGGTTGGATATATTCTGGAGTGACTCCAGGTTGATTTATATATGTTGATGGACTGCCGACTTGGAAATCCTCCATGCCAAGGATCCATCATGCTCCAGGCATCCATCATTATCCATCATCCTTTATCTAGCCCTCACACTTGACCCTTCAACACTTTTCACCTCCTGCCCCTTGGGCGGTCTAACTCCCTCCTTTATACCCGGAGGAATTTATACTCCTCTCTTCGCTCTCGTAATATTCTTCTTATGCCTCAATGCAGTCATCTTTAGCCTGATTTTTCAGGCTTCCTTGAATAAGATTTCTCTTTATTTAGAAAAATATAGAACAATTTGATTAAAAATTAACTTTGGCAGGGGCGACAGTTTTTGCGGCGTAAAATTTTATTTTTATTTATTGACCCTTATGATTGGATTTTAAATGAAATAATCTTTCAAATATACTTAAACAGTCCAAATTCACAGTCTGATTTTTAATATGTTACTGAAGTGGAGTCCCGACATAAAAACGGTTTATTCATTCACCCTCTCCCTCTTCAATTTCTTTAACCCTCTCCCTCTTCAATTTCTTTAACCCTCTCTCTCTCTCTCTCTCTCTCTCTCTCTCTCTCTCTCTCTCTC
>NW_027105356.1:519375-523419 GCF_000696795.3 Halyomorpha halys
CTCTCTCTCTCTCTCTCTCTCTCTCTCTCTCTCTCTTTTTAAACCGACCCCAGGTTAATTAAGAAACGAAGAATCGCAATTATTATTTTATGTTTTATATGCGTTGTCGTTGCTAAGATGCAGAGATAATACAAATATAATATAATCTCTTATATTATTGTGTGGTATCTGTTCACTTATAGATTAAAATTAAGATAAAACGAATTCCTATCCTTACTGATACTGGTCCGAATAAGATTATGTTTATTCTGTTTTGAGAAGTGTTAAAATATCTTTTGATTAAGTGAATATATTGTTTTTTTTTTAAACCGGTCCGAATTGTTTTAAACCATTTGAACAGCATAAGAAAACAATTTATTTACCATAAGAAATATTTATGGATTCAGCTTTATATCTACAGTTGTTTTTATGATTCAGTTATTATAAAGTTCATGGGGGAGAGGTGTCTTTTACTTTATATATTGAGATAAATAAAAAATGTAGTGAACCCTGTTTACTTAAAACGGGAAGAGAAGATTTAAGAAAGTTAATTGGAGCAATATCTAAAAAGCATCTAAAATTTAAAAAAAAAAAAAACAGCTGTGAAAGTTTAATCTAGCAATATTTAAAAAGTTCCTAAAATAGAAAACAGGCATGATGCAATGTACATGGATTAATAGTTTAAACCTTTACTAATACTGTTCCGATTTAGATGATTCTTTTTTATTGTTTTGTATTTTGTAATGTAGAGAATTTCATTATCTTCCAAATGAGTGGCTATAATTTTCCTCTTTATTTGTAGTGATTACTTGAATAAGTATTTTTTTTTTTTAATATTAGAAATTTGGAGTTCTTACAATGGGTAGATTCTCCACAGGTTTGTATCATGTCATTACACCACCTACAGCAAATTTACTTGTTGTATATATTTTTATATAGTTGTAAATAACAATAAATAAATTATTTAAAAAAAAATTGAAATAATGTTTTTTTTCGGAACTTATAATCCGATTTTGTTTTTAACCAACCTTATTGTACATTAATATATTGCATACCCACTAGCAACAATTTAACTGTCGTTTTTGAGATAAAGTATCAGTTGAGGGGTTTAAAAAAAAACACATACAGCCCAGTTTCATTATATAAATCATTAAAATATAAGAATGTTTTGTGTTTTGGTACAACATCGCTGATGAACTAAAGGACGATGGGCATTAACGAAAGAGACACAGGATTCGAAATTTTTCACCAAATAATTTTAGGTAATAATACAGTTCTTAAAAACAGTATTAGGCTCGATTAATCCCTAATAGTTATTTGATTGATAGAATTTGACTGGCATTCGGATTTTCTTCCTATGAATAATTATATATGATCACCTAATAATCTTCCATTATTATCCGGCATTTTTTACTCTCTACTCTTTTTGAACCCTATTCTGAAGTAGATGAACCTAAATATTGGAGGTAATGCCACCAATGTTTGAGATCACTATAAAGTCCTTTATCCATAAATAAAAGAGCGATTATTGATTCCAGTCATTCCAAAAATATGACAGGGTTAACATATTCAGCAGGTTGTAGATACATCGCAATCATTCAAATGTTTCGCCCTCCTAAAAACTAAACATCGTACAACACCGAGCGACACCCTCCCCTCATACAATACTCCCATTCGTAGCCAGAATAAATAAGCTCAAAATGTATCTATAAATCACGCCAACAGATCTGTCAGCGTGTAAACTGTATCTGTTCTGCGATTACCAACTTTATAATGGAATTAGCGCCATGACAAAAAAGGGGGCGACAAACGGTTGATGCTTTCCGATTAAATGATTGCCTCCTTTCGGCCGGAGCTGTTTTCAACTCCCGCGATTTATCGACACATCGGCAAAAATGGCCAATGGCCATTTGTTCAAAGTTGGCATCCTGATGCGGGGGCATTTTTCATTATTGTTTTCCCCTCCGTAAATCCAGGAGTGGCGTTGGCAGCCCTTGGTAGAGATGGTGCTGTAATTCGCTCCTCGGGAACAACATGACGAAAAACAGATTCTGTTTCGACGATGGTCATCGAATAGGGGTTCTCAACTGGCTTATGTTTGTGGTCAAATGCCGCTAATTGGTTTTGGCTCGTCTTGCTAACTGTGTTATCATTTCAATGATCAAAGAAAGTCATAAAATATTTTTTTTTTTATTTACCGATTTAAAAAGAGTAAATGATACCTTTACTAATATATTATAGATTGTCTATTAAGTACAGATGATATTTTGGTACAATTTATACACTTCAATTGTACACAACATCCCATAAGAAATTGGTAGAATACCTGAATACCTGCTTTACTATTTACATAGTTGACATTAACCGTACGAAAACCGTACAACTGAGTTAAAAGACCTATAATTAATTTTATTAAAATAATATAATAATCCATTACTTATAATTTTTTGATTAATTAAAGCATATTAATATATAATTAAATGATCAAATAAAAAATTTCCTATAGTTAATTAATTTCTCAAAATGGAGTTAATCATCCAAAAATTAAATACTTTCAGCATGTTCAGCCTCTAATTCTTATTGTGTGAACATTCAGCCTTGCTATAAATTTTTAAATATTAGTAATTGAGTACTACTAATTATTCCCGATTTTCATTGTGCTTCTATATAATAATTCTCTGATATTTTTTTTCATATTATCAGCAACCTCCTTGCTATTAACATAATCCAAATATTCTGAACGATATTCCGTTGTTGAGAATAGTTCCACCTCGGACGACACCCTAATAGCTTTTGCTCCAGCCCAGAGAGCTGTTGACCACAAGGCTTGATGAAATAAGGAGAAACGAGGCCCGCCGCTCACATATAAACATTCAGATAATCCTGAGAAATGCCGGGGTACCGCAGGGATACGCCCCTAGTCCCTTCCTTACTCACTATATCCACCTCCTATCTCTAGCTCCTCCTTACCAATTTCCCGAAGCTTCTCCGCTGAAGGGTTCATTCCCTTTTATAGTTTCCTATCCTTGGAAATGCAGGCCTCAGGAGGGAAGAGTTTAAAGTAGCTAGGAGTTGAAATAAGTATGCATAGGAACGGGGGGAAATCTAATGGATAAGGTCTAAGGTCGATAGGTTGCCTCGTCTTATCTGGATACATCTAATACAGAAAATATCCTTTATAGATGTATTATAAATAGACAATATTTGCTTATATAAAATGAATATATTTATTTTTTATAATTGTTTACCTGTTTTTAAATATTTATTAGGAGCAATAACATAAAAGTAGATAAATATATATATATGGAAATTCTAAAAAATTAAAGATTTGGCCGGTGTCATCCAAGATGGGCGAATTCAACGATTTTTAATTGGCTGTAGTTTGTACACACTTGGTCAGCAAAGTTGTTTTTAGATTAAATTATAGTATTTTCATTTACTACTTATTTTTATATTTTTTAAGTTTATATTTATGTTTTTATAATATCCACGATCTTTTTTACGTTGTTAGTTGATAGTAAAATGATTACTCAAGTAATAAATACCAAACATTATAAAACATAAAAAATACGCAAATTACTCTATTTGTTGAATTTTCTCTTTTTACATAACACTGTTCATATGTGAGTGCTACTTTTGAATTTAATTTTATGCGTTAATTGAAAAGTGACTAAAAGAAAATTTAAATATTAAACATTGACATTTCTAGTGTATTTTACTTTAGGAAATTTACGACAAAGATTAAACTAATTAGGGGGATCGTGTAAGTTGTTAAACAAACAACAAATCTTCAATGAAACAATGTTAAAATGAAAATGTAAACTTTAAATTATCTTAGGAATTCTTACTTGACTAGTGCATTGGAAATAGAATGTCGAGGCATATAAAATTCTTCAAAATCATACGATCACAATATTTTTTTTAAATGTGATTTAACTCTGGAAATCTTAAAGATATGATTAACCCCCCAAAAAATTAATTAAATTAAAATAAAAAAAAGGCCGTTTGAGATCGAAAATAACCTCGTCTTCATGAAATAATAATTTTTAAATCGGGAATATATAT